>NC_045999.1:4687692-4762845 GCF_010909765.2 Amblyraja radiata | reverse complement strand
TCCTTCGCTCCATAGATGCTGCCTCACCCGCTGAGTTTCTCCAGCATTTTTGTCTACCTTCGATTTGACTGGGATCGCTCACCCTGGTTGAAAACGTATATGTTACTTTATTGTGAAGGTAGACAAAAATGCTGGAGAAACTCAGCGGGTGAGGCAGCATCTATGGAGCGAAGGAAATAGGCAACGTTTCGGGTCGAGATCCTTCTTCAGACTGATGTCTCAAATCAATGTTTGAGTTCCTTGTATTGAAACAGTATTTTCAGGGTGTTCGTTTATTCAATGTCTTTCTGGTGATTTGAAACCTTGCCCGACATTTAATAAAAGCTTGCGAGGAAACGTGGGATCATGGTTCCTGCCAATTTTCGTTAATCCGCAGTCTGTCACTGGGAATCCCTCAGCTTATTTCAGAAGGGTTTTATGAATGACAAATATTACTACACGGGTTCATGGCAATTGCAACAAATCGGTCTGCATTGAAATGTTCATAAGTTTAAATTAAGCTTAAATATAATAAAGTCCTTTTAAATGAATTTGTGTCTCCAGAAAACATCGATGTGGTGATTCATCCTAATACAATCACGAGACTCCCCAAAGAGAACCGTCTGGTCAAAGCTGGTTCTTAATTAAACTATGTCAGCGGTATGGAGGGGAATTATCCACAATTCGCTGCCTGTGTGCCAAGGACACAGAGCCTCCCGCAATCTTCCATTGTATGTTTTGTTTCGTTTAGTTTAGAGATACAGCGCGGAAACAGGCTCACCGAGTCCGCACCGACCAGCGATCCCCGCACATTAACACTATCCCACACACACACACCAGGGACAATTCACATTTACACCAAGACAATCAACCGACAAAATCGTACGTCTTTGGAGTGCGGGAGGAAACCGAAGATCTCGGAGAAAACCCACGCGGGTCACGGGGAGAGCGTACAAACTCCGGGCAGACGGCGCCCGTAGTCGGGATCGAACCCGGATCTCTGGCGCTGCAAGTGCTGTAAGGCAGCAACTCTACCGCTGCGCCTCCGTGACGCCCATCTCCGGCGGGTGTACGAATGCATGACACACTGAGGATGGGTCTCAACCCGAAACGTCACCAATTCCATCTCCCCAGACACGCTGTCTCACCCGCTGAGTTACTCCAGCTCTCTGTGTCTATCTTCGGTTTAAACCAGCGTCTGCAGTTCCTTCCTATGCATGACCCACTTGTACACTTACTACAATTATGATTGACACCTGCAGGGGATGTACAAGGCCCCGTATAAACACAAGACTCTCTTTACCCAACAATGCTTCATCCTACCTGATATACCTTCAGGGTTAAGAATAGTCTATGTTCAGGTTAACCTGCTGGGCTAACATATGTTCCACCAACAGGTCATGCAGCCTTATGGTCCCAAACACTTCCACTGTATTATATCTATCTATCTCTCTCTCCCTCTCTCCCTCTCTCCCTCTCTCCCTCTCTCCCTCTCTCCCTCTCTCCCTCTCTCCCTCTCTCCCTCTCTCCCTCCCTCCCTCCCTCCCTCTCTCTCCCCCCCTCTCCCCCCTCTCCCCCTCTCCCCCCCTCTCCCCCTCTCCCCCCTCTCCCCCCCTCTCCTTCTCTCCCTCTCCATCTTGTCCTTCAATATCCCAACCCTTCATCTCCGTGATAGAACCGTGGGCCATCGGTGTCCCTGCGTTTCCGAGACCTCATCCCAGCTGGGAATTCTCAGTACAAATCGCCGATGGCATTTCAAAGGAATGGACAGAGTCTCTTGCCCAGAGTAGGTGAATCGAGGACCAGAGGACAGAGGTTTAAGGTTAAGGGGAAAAGATTGAATTGGAATCTTTTACACAAAGGGTGGTGGGTGTATGGAACAAGCTGCCAGAGGAGGTAGTTGAGGCTGGGACTATCCCCACGTTTAAGAAACTGTTAGACAGGTACATGGATAGGACAGGAGGGATATGGAGCAAATGTTAGCAGGTGGGACTAGTGTAGCTGGGACATGGTGACCGGTGTTGGCAAGTTGGGCCGAAGGGCCTGTTTAAGATTAAAAGCAAAACAAAATGAATCTAGTTTCTTCACGATTTAGAAAGCGGGCAGCTTTGAGAATGAACATATGTATGAAGTAGGTGTGCTGTGTCTTTTTGTTCTGCCAGCGAGTGTAGCTGTGAGGTAGCAGATGCCTTTCTCAGGGAATAGAAACCAGTATCAGTATGATACCATCAGCAGGGTTGACCTGATATAGGCACAGAATGCTGGAGTAACTCAGCGGGACAGGCAGCATCTCTGGAGAGAAGGAATGGGTGACGTTTCTGGGTCGAGACCCTTCTTCAGACTGAAAATCACAGGAAAGGAAAACGAGAGATATACAGGTAGACGATAATGCAGAGAGATATAGAACAAATGAATGAAAGATATGCAAAAAAGTAACGATGAGAAAAGAAACAGGCCATTGTTAGTTAGAGCATTGAGTATAGAAGTTGGGATGTAATGTTAAAATTGTACAAGGCATTGGTGAGGCCAATTCTGGAGTATGGTGTACAATTTTGGTCGCCTAATTATAGGAAGGATGTCAACAAAATAGAGAGAGTACAGAGGAGATTTACTAGAATGTTGCCTGGGTTTCAGCAACTAAGTTACAGAGAAAGGTTGAACAAGTTAGGGCTTTATTCTTTGGAGCGCAGAAGGTTAAGGGGGGACTTGATAGAGGTCTTTAAAATGATGAGAGGGATAGACAGAGTTGACGTGGACAAGCTTTTCCCACTGAGAGTAGGAAAGATTCAAACAAGAGGACATGACTTCAGAATTAAGGGACAGAAGTTTAGGGGTAACATGAGGGGGAACTTCTTTACTCAGAGAGTGGTGGCTGTGTGGAATGAGCTTCCAGTGGAAGTGGTGGAGGCAGGTTCTTTTTTATCATTTAAAAATAAATTGGATAGTTATATGGACGGGAAAGGAATGGAGGGTTATGGTCTGAGCGCAGGTAGATGGGACTAGGGGAGAATACGTGTTCGGCACGGACTAGAAGGGTCGAGATGGCCTGTTTCCGTGCTGTAATTGTTATATGGTTATATGGTTAGCTGTTTGCTAGGTGAGAACAAGAAGCTGGTGCGGGGAGGGGGGGGGGGGGGGGGTGGAGAGAGAGGGAATGCAGAGGTTATTTGTAATTAGAGCCTTCAATGGTCATTGTAAGCTGCCCAAGAGAAGTATGAGTTACTTCAGCATTTTGTGTCTTTCTTTGGTTTGAACCAGCATCTGCAGTTCCTACCTACACTGAGGTGAGAAAAAACGTTTTCATCCAGAGAGTTGTGAATTTGTGGAATTCCCTGCCACAGAGGGCAGTGGAGGCCAAGTCACTGGATGGATTTAAGAGAGAGTTAGATAGAGCTCTAGGGGCTGGTGGAGTCAAGGGATATGGGGAGAAGGCAGGCATGGGTTATTGATAGGGGACGATCAGCCATGATCACAATGAATGGCGGTGCCAAGTCGAAGGGCCGAAAGGCCTCCTCCTGCACCTATTTTCTATGTTTCTATGTCACAAGCAAGATTGATCTACCTTTCACTAGCTCCAGGCTGCAGCAATGATACATGCAACTCAGTCCACCAGGGCAGCACTCGGAGTTGTGGCCTTGTTGTCAGCACTTTCACCTTTGACGTGGAAGGTCGTGAGTTCAAGTCCAGACCCTGGTCTTAATGTTTCACCCACTTCTGAACTTTGCTCCCTGTAGCAATGAGCAATATTATTTCCACGCTTTTCTATAAACCTGATGAGATTATTTTAATTACAACCATGACAGGTAGAGACAGGGTATACAGAGGGGGCCCATTTACATTAGTGAATGGATCAGGGAGTCAGGGGCACAGGGGCACATCTGGGGCAAAAGAGCTATTGGTAATAAGGGTCTCGACCCGAAACATCACCCATTCCTTCTCTCCAGAGATGCTGCCTGAGTTACTCCAGCATTTTGTGTCTATTATTGGTGATGGGTTATTATTATCAAGTGCTCTGGGATACAGTGAGAAGCTTTGTACAATGGAGGAAAAATCTTTCCATGCAGTGAATGGCTCTGAACAGCACAACGCAATGGGGGTAAATGGATATGGATCATGCACAGGCAGATGAGATTAGTTCATCTTGACCCTCCATTGTCAGAGTGAGGCCCAGCGTAAATTGAGAGTCGGGAGAAAGGGAAATGAGAGATATATACATGGGACATTGGACACATGGATGAAAGATATGCAAAAAAGCAAGGATAAAATCAAGGAAAGATGGAGCCCACAATGGTCCATTGTTGGCTGTGGGCTAGGTGATAATGAGTTATAGAAACATAGAAACATAGAACATGAAACACTAATTGATGCCAAGTACCATGAGGATTTACAAGGACAGGTGATCCAATGCTTAGTTGAGGAGGTAGATCCTAAAGGAGGAAAGAGAGGCAACATGGTTTAGAGACCCTGGCAGCTGCAGTTGGTCAATACTGAGCCATTAGCATTGATGATGAACAGTGTCCCAGACATAGAAACATAGACAATAGGTGCAGGAGTAGGCCATTCGGCCCCTCGAGCCTGCACCGCCATTCAATATGATCATGGCTGATCATCCAACTCAGTATCCTGTACCTGCCTTCTCTCCATACCCCCTGATCCCTTTAGCCACAAGGGCCACATCTAACTCCCTCTTAAATATAGCCAATGAACTGTGGCCTCAACTACCTTCTGTGGCAGAGAATTCCACAGATTCACCACTCTCTGTGTGAAAAATGTTTTTCTCATCTCGGTCCTAAAAGACTTCCCCCTTATCCTTAAGCTGTGACCCCTTGTTCTGGACTTCCCCAACATTGGGAACAATCTTCCTGCATCTAGCCTGTCCAACCCCTTAAGAATTTTGTAAGTTTCTATAAGATCCCCCCTCAATCTTCTAAATTCTAGCGAGTACAAACCGAGTCTATCCAGTCTTTCTTCATATGAAAGTCCTGCCATCCCAGGAATCAGTCTGGTGAACCTTCTCTGTACTCCCACTATGGCAAGAATGTCTTATTGGGACAGTGAAACCCAGCAGGACGACAGTGAAACTAGTACGATGACTAGAGTGGGGGAGTGATGGAGAGAGAGGAGAAGCAAGGGTTACACCTCTCAATGTTGGAAACAAATAACTTACTTGTGTTTCCTTGCACCATTATACCTAGCAGTCACAACGGGTGCTTTTAGAAGTGATCTGTTAACTTTGTATAGTTTCATTAAGAAACATAGAAAATAAGTCAAGAAGTAGGCCATTCGGCGCTTCAAGCCAGCACCGCCATTCAATATGATCATGGCTAGTGTAGTTTAGAGATACAGTGTGGAAACAAGCCCACCATGTCCAAACTGACCAGTGATCCCCACAGTGCTCAAAAAGGCTGGCAGCATCATCAAGGACCCACACCATCCTGGCCACACACTCATCTCCCCGCTGCCTTCAGGTAGAAGGTACAGGAGCTTGAAGACTGCAACATCCAGGTTCAGGAATAGCCACTTCCCCACAGCCATCAGGCTATTAAACTCAACTCAAACAAAACTCTGATCATGAATAGCCCTTTGCACTTTACCTGTTTATTTATGTGTGTGTGTATATATATTCAATGGTATATGGTCACACTGATCTGTTCTGTAGTCATGCCTACTATATTCTGTTGTGCTGAAGCAAAGCAAGAATTTCATTGTCCTATCTGGGACACATGACAATAAACTCTCTTGAATCTTGAATCTTGTGTGTGGGATAGCGTTAGTCTGCGGGGATCGCTGGTCAGTACGGACTCAATGGGCCGAAGGGCCTGTTTCCGCGCTGTATCTCTAAACTAAAAATGTAACCTTACAGTCTTATTCCACCTGCAAGTCGGACCAACAAGAGCATTTCATTACTCACTCAAGCGTCTAGTAAGAACAATGTCTCCTTTTGCTTCCATTGACATTAATTGTCCCTTGTTGAATTAAACATTCATTAGCTTTTAAAATTCCTCCTGGTGTGTGGAGCGTGGCGCCCTCATCAAACGAGGCACCCACATGGCCAGTGGAATGTTTGTTCCCATGGTGAATGTTTGTTCCCATTAACTACATAGACTATTATTGTTATTATTGCACTGTTATAGTTTTTGTGTTTAAGAAAAAAATATTTAAACACTGTGTATACTGTATATACATACTCACAAACACACACACACACACACCATATAACCATATAACAATTACAGCACGGAAACAGGCCATCTCGGACCTTCTAGTCCGTGCCGAACACTTACTCTCCCCTAGTCCCATCTGCCTGCACTCAGACCATAACCCTCCATTCCTTTCCCGTCCATATACCTATCCAATTTATTTTTAAATGATAAAAACGAACCTGCCTCCACCACTTCCTCTGGAAGCTCATTCCACACCGCTACCACTCTCTGTGTAAAGAAGTTCCCCCTCATGTTACCCCTAAACTTCTGTCCCTTAATTCCCAAATCATGTCCTCTTGTTTGAATCTTCCCTACTCTCAATGGAAAAAGCTTATCCACGTCAACTCTGTCTATCCCTCTCATCATTTTAAAAGACCTCTATCAAGTCCCCCCTTAACCTTCTGCGCTCCAAAGAATAAAGACCTACACACACACACACACACACGCACGCACGCACGCACACACACACACACACACACACACACACACACACACACACACACACACATACTGAACTTTTTTTCTCTCATTTACCATATTGTTACAGTTTACATATTCTGTTGTGCTGCTGCAAGTAAGGATTTAATTGTTCTACCTGGGACATAAAACACTTGACTCTCTGGACTTTTGTAAAGGTCCTAGTTAACTTTGCTTCCACTGCAGTCCTGTATTGAGCTCTGCTCCACAGCCGTTGCATCAGGCGTTGCTAAGCAGAGGTTGTGTTGTAGTGACTGAATGAGGTGAAGAGAATAAAGGCATTGTTGTGGGGGAGATGATCGCCACAAGCATGGAAGGCAGCCCAGTGCTCTGGAGAGCAGCGGACTGCCTGAAACAGCACGGCTGGGCAAGGCAGCCCTGTGCACTGAGGAGACAATTTGCCATCGATTCTCCGACACCAAGCATAGAGTCCTTGAGATGCGGTTGGGTTAGTGGGCTCTCGGCTTTGTGTAGGCAACCCCAGAATGCCGACTGTTGCTATCGGGAACACAGTTGTTGATCGCAGTAGTAACCACGTGAAAGCTACTTGGCAACCTTTCAGAGGGATAGGCAAGAGGATACAAGCCGGTTGTTTGCTGTGCATTTCGTAAGCGGGACGGGCCCTGTGACGAGCTGGCTGGCGATGGATGTTTAGCTTTAGGAGCAAGCTGGTTTTGACTCAGAACACGTCAAATGGCTGCTTACTACCGACCCCACACAGCGAATGTGAGTATATGGGTCCACATGGACTGTGTCCTCTTCGGCTCGGGTTCCCATTGCCTTGCAAAATGTTTCAGTGAACTTGGAGATAACTTATCCAGAATAACTCGGGTCATTTAAGGCTGAGGTGAGAAAAAACTTTTTCACCCGGAGAGTTGTGAATTTATGGAATTCCCTGCCACAGAGGGCAGTGGAGGCCAAGTCACTGGATGGATTTAAGAGAGAGTTAGATAGAGCTCTAGGGTCTAGTGGAGTCAAGGGATATGGGGAGAAGGCAGGCACGGGTTATTGATAGGGGACGATCAGCCATGATCACAATGAATGGCGGTGCTGGCTCGAAGGGCCGAATGGCCTCCTCCTGCGCCTATTTTCTATGTTTCTATGTTTTCTAAACCATTCATGATTAGCAACTCCATGTTCCATTATAGTCCTTCATTATGAATAACCTGTAAAGGTATTGTATTCAAGAGAGAGTTATGCCCCTGTCCCACTTAGGAAACCTGAACGGAAACCTCTGGAGACTTTGCGCCCCACCCAAGGTATCCGCGCGGTTCCCGGAGGTTGCAGGTGGTTGCCGGAGGTTGAAGGTAGTGGAAGCAGGTAGGGAGACCGACAAAAACCTCCGGGAACCGCACGGAAACCTTGGGTGGGGCGCAAAGTCTCCAGAGGTTTCCTAAGTGGGACAGGGGCATTAGATATAGGTCTTCGGATTAACAGGATCAAGCGATATGGGGAACAAGCAGGAACGGGGTACTGATTCTGGATGATCAGCCATGATCATATTGAATGGCGGTGAAGGGCCGAATAGCCTACTCCAACTATTTTTCTGTTACACTAGTCCCACCGGCCTGCGTTTGGTCCATATCCCTCCCGATTGTAAGACATACTGTAAGGAAACTAAATGGGTTTTATAACAATCGAGTCATTTCATGCCCACTATACCGATACCTGTTTATTTTACAGAGGTAAATGCTTCATTTTGTCTGACCGACTTTCCCGTTTCTTTTCCAGCTTCTGAAGGAGAGAGTGAATTTTCCGCCTTACGATGCGCTGGCACAAGTACTCCCAGAGTACGACTACCTCTTCCGTGCCACCAGTCCAAAGGAAAATCCGAAGATGGGAAAGAGGGGCCACCAGTCACCAGTCAGAGCTCCTGAACCACTTCAGACCCAAGACCCTGTTTTGTTCTCTCCGAAAAGGTGGGGTTTTGTCCAACGCATGTCCAGTGCGCGCGGGTCCATGGCGGCACGGTGGTGCAGCTGGTAGACCCGGGTTCGATCCTGGCCACGGGTGCTGTCTATGTGGAGTTTGCATGTTCTCCCTGTGACCGCGTGGGTTTCCTCCGGGTGCCCCGGTTTCTTCCGACATCCCAAAGACGTGCGGGTTTGTAGGTTATTTGACCATTGTGATTAAAAAAACTCCATCTTTGTAGTCTGATCACCTACAAGGTTCGGTGAAGAATCTTCCAGTGTATTTTATCATACGTTGGCCCTATTGGGAGATGCCTTCATCGGTATAATCCAGGCTCCTGTTCCTCTCTCTGAGTTCCTACCACCCGGTGGTGGGATCTGCTTCATCCAGGGTTGCCAACTGTCCCGTATTAGCCGGGACATCCCGTATATTGGGCTAAGTTGGTTTGTCCCATACGGAATTGCCCTTGTCCCGTATTTGACTGCTACTACTCGGGTCGAGGGGACTGTTGGGTCGGACACTGCATTTTGACCATTTGTCCCTTATTTGGGAGTGAGAAAGTTGGCAACCCTGGCTGCATCTGTCCTTGATGACGTTGCCATTGAAAGAAGGGGTTGCTACAGACTTGACTCAAAGCAGTTCCGAGGTTTGAATCTCTTTCTTGTTCGGCAGGGTGGCCGTGACTGAGGACAGTGTTGAAAACAATGAAGTCGTTCACCACGAAGGCCAGGTGAGTGTGCGTGCGCAAGGCAGATACTCGGCTTTGGTCACCCCCTCTGTAGGGAAGATAGCATTGAGCTGGAGAGAGTGCAGAAAAAACTTCACAAGATACTTCCAGTATTCATGGGACTGAGTTATAGGGAGAGGTTGGATGGGCTAGGATTTAACTCCATGGAATGTAGCATGCTGAGGGATGGCTTTACTAAGGAACTGCAGATGCAGAGAGATTTATGTATAAGTCTTACGGCTAACGGAATCAAGGAATATGCGGAGGAAGTAGAAACTGGGTACTGATTCTGAATGATCGGCCATGATCATTTTTCACACAGAGAGTGGTGAATCTGTGGAATTCTCTGCCACAGAAGGTAGTTGAGGCCAGTTCATTGGCTATATTTAAGAGGGCGTTAGATGTGGCCCTTGTGGCTAAAGGGATTAGGGGGTATGGAGAGAAGGCAGGGATGGGATACTGAGTTGGATGATCAGCCATGATCATATTGAATGGCGGTGCAGGCTCGAAGGGCCGAATGGCCTACTCCTGCACCTATTGTCTATGTTTCTATGCGGGTTTACACCGAAGATAGACACAAAATGCTGCAGTCTGAAGAAGGGTCTCGACCCGAAACGTCACCCATTCCTTCTATCCAGAGATGCTGCCTGTCCCGCTGAGTTACTCCAGCATTTTCTGTCTCTCTTCGATGATTTTATGGAGGTGTATAAAATCAAGAGGGGCACAGATAGGGTGAATACAGGTACCTTTCACAAGGTAGGTGATTCAATAATTAAATGGCATAGATTTAAAGTCAGAGCGTGGCACGGTGGCGCAGCGGAGGACTGCATTACAGTGCTTTCAGCGCCAGAGACAAGGGTTCATAGAAACATAGAAACATAGGTGCAGGAGTAGGCCATTCGGCCCTTCGAGCCTGCACCGCCATTCAATATGATCATGGCTGATCATCCAACTCAGTATCCCATCCCTGCCTTCTCTCCATACCCCCTGATCCCTTTAACCACAAGGGCCACATCTAACTCCCTCTTAAATATAGCCAATGAACTGGCCTCAACTACCTTCTGTGGCAGAGAATTCCAGAGAATTCCAGAGTTCGATCCCGACTACAGAGTCACGGAGTTTGTACGTTCTCCCCGTGACCCGCGTGGGTTTTCATCCGAGATCTTCGGTTTCCTCCCACACTCCATAGACGTGCAGGTTTGTAGGTTAATTGGCTTGGTGTAAGTGTAAAACTGTCCCTAGGGTGTGTAGGGCGGTGTTAATGTGCTGGGATCGCTGGTCGATGCGGACTCGGTGGGCCGAAGGGTCTTTTTCCCCCCACTGTATCTCTAAACTAAATTAAACAACCCGACTGTGACCATTTGAAACCTCCTCCTGTTACAGCGGGCAGCTCCAGGCAGCTGACACAGTAAGGGAAAGACACACTCTCTCTGCAAACGTCGAACCCTTACCCATTGCGTTCTCCCAGAGTAAACGAGGTCCAAGATTTATCTCCATTCTGTCCCAGAGAATTGGCTTAATTAGTTCAATTCATTAATATCATTGTAAACTTAATTTGATTGCCAATCATGGGAATTAATAGCTTAATATGCACTTAGGGGGTTCTTTAATAGAGCACTATGTTCATTTAACCCTCTTAGAGTGGTTGGTGAACAGCATAAAAGGCCAGAGATAACACATGGGATATTAAGCAGAATTGACAGGATATTCCATTAACCTATAATTTGATCTGTTAGTTGTACATATATAATCTCCTATATATATTTTTTTGTTGTATGTTGTACAAATATCAGAAAGAGGTTGTTCAGGACAGCATTTTGGTTTAGTTTAAGAGATACAGCGTGGAAACAGGCCCTTCGGCCCATCGAGTCCACGATCCCCGCACGTTAATACTATCCCACACACACTAGGGACAATTTACATTTACACCAAGCCAATTAACCCACAGCCCTGTAGGTCTTTGGAGTGTTGGAGGAAACCGAAGATCTCGGAGAAAACCCACGCAGGTCACGGGGAGAACGTGCAAACTCCGTACAGACAGCGCACGTAGTTGGGATCGTACCAGGGTCGCTAGTGCTGTAAGGCAGCAACTCTACCGCTGTGCCACTGTGCCGCCCGACTGAAGAAGGGTCCCGACCCGAAATGTCATCTTTCCCTGTTCTCCGGTGATGCTGTCAGACCCCCTATGAGTTACTCCAGCACTCTGTGCCGTTTTCTGCAAACCAGCACCTGCAGTTCCTTGTGTACTCCGAACTGCTCCGAGGGTTTTGAGACCCATAAGATTGTAAAGAGCTCAATAGAAAACAGATGCAGGAGTAGGCCATTTGGCCCTTCGAGCCAGCACCGCCATTCAATGTGATCATGGCTGATCATCCCCAATCAGTACCCTGTTCTGAAGAAGCGTTTCGGCCCGAAACGTTGCCTATCTCCTTCGCTCCATAGATGCTGCTGCACCCGTTGAGTTTCTCCAGCATTTTTGTGTACCCCCGTTCCTGCCTTCTCCCCATATCCCCTAACTCCACTATTTTTAAGAGCCCTATCTAGCTTGTTCTTGAAAGCATCCAGAGAACCTGCCTCCACCGCCCTCTGAGGCAGAGAATTCCACAGACTAACCACTCTCTGTGTGAGAAAAAGTGTTTCCTCGTCTCCGTTCTAAATGGCTTACCCCTTATTCTTAAACTGTGTGTGGCCCCTGGTTCTGGACTCCCCCCAACACCGGGAACATGTTTCCTGCCTCTAAGCTCAAAGGCTTTCAAATCGCAGAGGGGTAGTGTGAATGTAAATCCTTCCTCCAATGTATACAACCTGCGGGATGCATCCCCGAGGGACGTTTAGTCTTCCATTCATTAGCTCAGTGCTGCAGTTGTGTACATAAGCAGTTGCCTGTTGTACAGGTGGAGAGAGACGTTGATATGGCAGTGATGTGTGATAATATCATGTACCTCATTTCCTGCTCTGATGTCTGTGTTCTCGGCAATTCGCGCAGTTTTATGACAAGCTGACAGCTTAATTTTATTATTCCAGCCTCACTGAAACCATTTCAACGTACCTCTACTCCATTAAAGCCCCTGTCCCACTTAGGAGACCTGAACAGCAACCTCTGGTGACCTTGCCCTCCACACAAGGTTTCCATGAGGTCACGGGAGGTTTTGGCCACTCTCCCTAATGGTTGAAAGTGGTTTCCGCGTGGTCGAGGCTTCATCTAGGTTGCTGCTATTTTTTCATCACCAGCCTCGACTACAAATAGGTTGCCGTTTTAAAAATCGATCATTTGTTACTTGCAGGTCTAGTCGAACCCGGTTTTCTTCACAGTTGAGGAAGGTTTTCAACATGTGCGTGGGAGGTGGTAGGAGGTTGTAGGTCACCTCGACCTTGATTTTTTTTTGGGTGGCGGGCAAGGTCACCAGAGGTTGCTGTTTAGGTCTCCTAAGTGGGACAGGGGCTTTACCCCACTCTGGTCCAATCCCTCTCGACCTCTGTCTCACACCCCCTTCGTCTCTTTAATGACTTCTGCTTTCCAGGCCCCCACTCCCTCATATATAACCATATAACCATATAACAACTACAGCATGGAAACAGGCCATCTCGGCCCTTCTAGTCCGTGCCGAACACGTATTCTCCCCGAGTCCCATCTACCTGCGCTCAGACCATAACCCTCCATTCCTTTCCCGTCCATATAACTATCCAATTTATTTTTAAATGATAAAATCGAACCTGCCTCCACCACCTCCACTGGAAGCTCATTCCACACAGCCACCACTCTCTGAGTAAAGAAGTTCCCCCTCATGTTACCCCTAAACTTCTGTCCCTTAATTCTCAAGTCATCTTTACTATTTTCGACTCTCTTCCATTTCAACCAGTCCCTTCCTTCACTGCTTTATTTTAACGCCAGCTCCTCAGGACACACAGCACACACACACACCCCCCTTCCCGTTGCATCAGCTACTTTCCTAGCCTCAATTTTTTCTCCTAACAAAAAGGACACAGAGTGCTGGAGGAAAGGGCCTGTCCCACTTTGCGATTTTTTCAGCGACTGTGAACGCCAGTGACTGACGCCTTAAACACCGTCAAGTTGTACGACACTCCGCGCCACCGTCAGGCCATGCACGTGATGCGCGCTGACGTAGGCAGTGACGAGCGGTCGCGCACGGCGCCCCAGGATTTTGGGATGTACAAAATCTTTGCGCTCCCCATCTGCGTGACGCACAAATGACACTCAAGTGGGACAGGCCCTTCACTCCAACTTTTTATGTCTGTCTTCGGCTTAAACCAGCATCTGCAGTTCCTTCCTACACACTAAAAGCCCCTGTCCCACTTAGGAAACCTGAACGGAAACCTCTGGAGACTTTGCGCCCCACCCAAGGTTTCCGTGCAGTTCCCGGAGGTTGCAGGTGGTTGCCGGAGGTTGCAGGTAGTGGAAGCAGGTAGGGAGACTGACAAAAACCTCCGGGAACCTCCGGGAACCGCACGGAAACCTTGGGTGGGGCGCAAAGTCTCCAGAGGTTTCCGCTCAGGTTTCCTAAGTGGGACAGGGGCATAACTCTTCTCCTCTTCCCAGAGACCTGTCTTTCCCATTTTCTTATTTCAGATTTCCACTGCTTGCACTTCTCTTAATTTTCAGCCCCTGTGACTTTTCCACCGCGCCGGCCGTCCCGGGTCCGAGCGAGAGCGCATCTCCACCAAAGAGCCGGACCTCCATCTGTGCTCTTGGGCTCACCCGACTGATCTTCACCCCTGATATCAGATAATTGAATGCAGACCGAGCATCGCATCTCATCGCCTTCTCTTCATGCGTGGCAGCTGAGACTAACTGATGGACTGCTCGGACATTGGGAACAAAGAGCCCGCGCATAATGTAACGAGGACGGAGAGCCTTAAGTGAATTTAATGTCCTAATCCAATCTCAGAGTTATGATGATATTGGTAAACCAAAGGAGACTGCCTTTGATGATTTATGCTGTCATTTGAGCGCCTTGATTAGATCATCAACTCATAATTCATTTTGAAATAATCACCAGGGACAAGGTTGTCCTGTCTAGTTTTGTTTGAAGCCGGATATTCTCCCGTGGTGTTGCTTTTGGCCTTTTTGGTGGGTTTAGAGCACGTCTCCGAAACATCCTCTTAAAATCACCTCGCACACAATCCCTGGGTGGATGGGATATAAGGGCCATTTAGGGACTGGATTCACTGCCATCAACCTGCTGAAGTCCATCAATGGTCTCTGTGGTAGAAGACAGGGAATAGCCTGATGTTAGAAGAATGGAAAGTGTTAGAATCTATCACTGAGGAAGTTAGTGAATGGTCATTGCATTGTGCCGATAGGCACAAAATGCTGGATCAATTCAGCGGGACAGGCAGCATCTTTGGAGAGAAGGAACGGGTGATGTTTCAGAGGCAGGGTCTCGACCCGAAACGTCATCCAGAGATGCTGCCTGTCCCGCCGAGTTACTCCAGCACTTTGTGTCTATCTTCGGTTCAACATCAACCGACTCCAACTGGTCCAGAATGCAGCCGCCCCAACTCATCACCCACACCAAATCCTGGCACCACATCACCTCAGTCCTCAAAGAACTTCCCATTTCCCACCGGATCATCTACAAAATCCTGGTCCTCACCTACAAAGCCCTCAACCACTTGGCCCCCCCCCTTATCTCACTGACCTCCTCTCCCCCTACCAACCCTCACCGTCCCTCAGATCCATTTCAGCCGGTCTCCTCTCCATTCTGAAATCCAGCCTCTGCACTTTTGGAGACAGAGCCTTCTCCAGGGCAGCTCCCAGGCTCTGGAACTCCCTCCCACAATTGATCCGAACTTCTGAGTCCATCACCATCTTCCAGTCCCGCCTCAAGACCCATCTCTTCACCTCTGCATACCCTTAGTCCCATGTCCCCCTCCCCTTTGTATCTCTGTCTTACTGCTCTATTTTGTTTTGTTCTTGACTCACCATGTAAAGCGACTTTGAGTCCTTGAAAAGCGCTATACAAATAAAATGTATTATTATTATTATTATTAAACCAGCATCTGCTGTCCCTTCTAACACAGTGAACTGTGCAGAGTTAACATGCATTTCTGAAAAGAAAATTGTGGTTAACTAATCTATCAGAGGTTTAGTAGGTGTAACTAGTACTAGATAAGGGGGCAGCTAGTTGTTGTGATGGTTACTTTGATTGGTTTTGGTAAAATTGCAAATTTCCCCTAGTGTGTAGGATAGTGTTTGTGTACGGGGTGATCGTGGTTGGCACAGATTCGCTGGGCCGAAGGGCCTGTTTCCACGCTGTATCTCTAAACTAAACTAAGCTGCCCAAATGAAATATGAGGTGCTGTTCCTCCAATTTGCGCTGGGCCTCACTCTGACAGTGGAGGAGGCCCAGGACAGAAAGGTCATCGTGGGAACGGGAGGGGGAGTTAAAGTGTTTAGCAACCGGGAGATCAGGTAGGTTTAGGCGGACTGAGCGGAGGTGTTCGGCAAAACGATCGCCGAGCCTGCGCTTGGTCTCGCTGAAATATAGGATTCCATACCTGTATTCAAGAGAGATTTAGATATAGCTCTTAGGGCTAACGGAATCAAGGGATATGGGGAAAAAGCAAGAACGGGGTACTGATTCTGCATGATCAGCCATGATTATATTGAATGGCGGTGCTGGCTCGAAGGGCCGAATGGCCTACACCTGCAGCTACTTTCTATGTCTATGTTTCTATGACCAGCGGATACAGTAGATGAGGTTGGAGGAGGTGCAGGTGAACCTCTGCCTCACCTGAAAAGGTGATGGATGATGTTTCAGTCTGAAGGAGAGTCCCGACCCGAAACGTCAACTTATCCATGTTCTCCACGGATACTGCTTGACCCACTGAGTCATTCCAACTATTTGTGTCCTTCTTTGTAAAGCAGCACCTGTAGTTCCTTGTGTCCAAGTCTCATGCAACCAACTCAACTACCTCCTCCGGAATCTCGTTCCTTCCACTCACCACTTCCATTTTCCTTTGAAATGGTGAAATATGTTTTATTTCACCATTTGATGATCAACATGTAAGGGTGACCCAGTGGCGTGGTGGTAGACCCACCTTACAGCACCAGAGGCCTGGCTCCCATCCGGATTCATTATGGGAGCTTGTACGTTCTCCCTGTGACCTCGTGGGTTCACTCCGGGTGCTCAGGTTACCTCCTAAATTCCAAAACGTCCAGGTTTCTCGGTTAATTGACCTCCATATATTGTCCTTGGTGCAATATATTGTCCGAAGGGCCTGTCTCCACGCTGTATCTCTAAAACAAAACTATCGTACTGACACAAGCTTTTCATTGTGCCTTTGCCAGCTTCTGTGACAAGGCTTGATCTTCTGTTGTACACCTTTAGTCCTGCCCCCTGTACCACCAGTCCAGTGACACAACCTCTCTTCTGCTGCACCCTATTCGTCATCAACCATGAATATCTAAAGGCAGCATCTCCGGAGAGAAGGAATGGGCGACGTTTCGGGTCGAGACCCTTCTTCAAAACAAAAGAAGGTCTGAAAAAGGGTTTCGACCCGAAACGTCGCCCATTCCTTCTCTCCAGAGATGCTGCCTGTCCCACCGAGTTAGTCCAGCGTTTTATATCTACCTTCGATGTAAACCAGGATCTGCAGTTCGTTCCAACACATGAAAATCTGAAGACGATCATCGAAGGGTTTGGACATGCTAGAGGCAGGAAACACGTTCCCGATGTTGGGGGAGTCCAGAACCAGGGGCCACACACAGTTTAAGAATAAGGGGTAAGCCATTTAGAACGGAGATGAGGACACACTTTTTCCTCACAGAGAGTGGTGAGTCTGTGGAATTCTCTGGAGGCAGGTTCTCTGGATGCTTTCAAGAGAGAGCTAGATAGGGCTGTTAAAAATAGCGGAGTCAGGGGATATGGGGAGAAGGAAGGAACGGGGTACTGATTGGGGATGATTAGCCATGATCACATTGAATGGCGGTGCTGGCTCGAAGGGCCAAATGGCCTCTAGTCCTGCACCTATTGTCTATTGACTGTAACAGGGTGAAGTGTGCCCATTATGATGGCATTTGCATTTACATTGGGCCGATATGGGCACATCTTAAAGAGCGTCCCACAGTGAGGGGACGGGACCTGCAGTCACAGTGAGGGTGTGGTGTCTCGTCCGAACCGCAGTGACTGAGTGACGCTGCAGCGAGCTCCCGTGGCTGCATTGTTTAATGCAACAGAAGTCTGCTAGCTCCTCCAAATGGCCGCACAAGGCATAGCACAGCCCCAATTGAAATACTGCAGGGAGCGCCACTTGCTGCTCGGTTGTGGTGTTCAATTCATAGGCTCATGAGTTCAAGCAGCAGATTTAGGCCATTCGGCCCATCAAGTCTACTCCACCATTCATTCATGTTGTTGTGTGTTCCGTGCAGCCAGATCTTATGCTGTTCGTTATCCCGCTATTCTGCTCTCATGCCTCTTTTCTTCTGTCATAGGTTCGTGTGACAGGAACAGAATTAAGGGGCTGTCCCACTGTACGAGGTAATTCAAGAGTTCTCCCTGAGTTTCCCCTGATTCGAACTCGGAGAATTACGGTAATGGCCGCTCGTGGGTACTCGGGGCTCGCGTGGACATTTTTCAAAATCTTCACGAGCTTACCGCATTTCCCGAGTACCTGCCGTTAGCGTTACGAGCCGCTAATAGACGTCCCCGAGCTCCGACGTACATTCTACGTGCTTACCACGAGTTTGATTTTTTTTTTAAACTCGGGAGAGCTCTTGAAATTACCTCGTACAGTGGGACAGCCCCTTTTGGCCATTCGGCCCTTCAAGTCTACTCCGCCATTCAATCATGGCTGATCTATCTCTCCCTCCTAACCCAATTCTCCTGCCTTCTCCCCATGGTGGCCTCCCCTTTATTCTTAATTTAGGACTGAGATGAGGAAAAACCTTTTCACCCAGAGAGTTGTGAATCTGTGGAATTCTCTGCCACAGACGGCAGAGGAGGCCAATGCACTGGATGTTAGTTAGATTTAGAGTGAGTTAGATTTAGCTGTTAGGGTTAAATGAATCAAGGGCTAAGGGGGAAAAAGCAGGAACGGGGTACTGATTTTAAATGATCAGCCATGATCATATTAAATGGCGGTGCTGGCTCGAAGGGCCGAATGGCCTACTCCTGCACCCATTTTTCTATGTTTCTATGATAGTATGTTTTTCTGTGTATGTGTGTGTTTTATGGACAGTATGTGTTTGTGTCAGTGTGAGTGTGTATGTGCTTGTGAGTGTGTGTGTGTGTATATGCTCAGGATTGTGTGTTTCTCGGTGTACGTGCGTGTTTTGTGTGCAGGATATGTTTGTCTCGGCGAGCATGTCTTTGTGTGTATCTGTATCTCTGGTGCGCGGGTAAATATATCGGCCTCTGAGCGTGTCCCAGACGGACATGTAGCGGAGATGCCCGTCCGTTTAATATTCAATGCGTTCAGACCCCAGCTAGGCGTGTGACCCTCATGATTGCTGTTATTTCAGCTCCATCATGAGCAGAGTCTTGCAGAGCCCTGCGTTTGATTGAGGTTGTATCTCTGGTGTAATCATGAATCTTCCCTGCAAACATTTCAATTAGAAATGCAATTTCGCTGCCGGGGCCCAGGGGATGTCCGGAGAAGCCTTCAATCAGCCGTCGATAATCACCCGGTCTGCCAGTCCGCAGCCTGGAATACACTAAAGATATTAGCAGCTCCCGCTTCCTCTGCTCATTTAATGCTGAACAAATGGCGACAATTTGGGGCAAAATGAGCAAGTTTCCTTTTTGTTAAATGTCCAGAATGTGAACTAAACCCGGGCGAAATAATAGGCCGATCTTTAAGCATGAGGATGCCATTTAGTAATAATAATAATAATAAATTTTATTTAATGGGCGCCTTTCAGACATCTCAAGGACACCTTACATAGATTCATAGAAATAAAAACATATAATCAGAATAAAATAAGTAATAAAGACATCACAGAGACACAAATTAAAAACAGAATTCAGTCCAAAAACAGAAAATCAAAAACACAGTGTGAAGAGAGAGCAGCGGCAGCCAAAGCGCGCCAGCGTTCACTCTCCCTTCACGGCAGCCATCTTGGACACAGACTTACAGGATTACATTAGACAAAAAAAAAAAAAAAAAAAAAATCATCCCCCCACAATGGATACCACTGTGGGGGAAGGCACAATGTCCAGTCTCCACCCCAAGTAAGTATGTAAGTAAGTAAGTTTTATTTATATAGCACGTTTTAAGTCAACTCGCATTGACACCAAATGCTTTACATAAAATAGATAATACGTTTCCATACAAACCATAGAGAAAGGTTAAAAAAAGAAAGAAAATGGAAACAACACGTTATAGAGTTCAACACAAACGTCCCCCCCACAGCAGAATCAAAAATGTCCACTGTGGGGAAAGGAACCAGAAAGTTAAGTCCTCTTCCTCTGTGAAACACCCGAGGTGTCCCTTGAAATCGAAGATAAACACAAAATGCTGGAGTAGCTTTGCCACAGAAGGCTGTGGAACGGAAGTCAGTGGATGTACAGTATTCAAGGCAGAGATAGGTCGTACTTATTTTTGGATTGCTTCCTTAACAGCTGGCTTTCCTTGCAGAAACTTATCAGTTCATCTGTTTTCTTCCCATTTCTTGATATTGCCGATTGCTTCATTACTTCATTAGTACGGATGTCAGAAATTATGGGGCGAAGGCAGGAGTGTGGGGTTAGGAGGGAGAGATAGATCAGCCATGATTGAATGGCGGAGTAGGCTTGATGGGCCGAATGGCCTAATTCTACTCCTATCTCTCATGATCGTATGAACTCAGCGGGTCAGACAGCATCTCTGGGGTAAAGGAATAAGTGATGTTTTGGGCCGAGACCCTTTTTCAGTCCGAAATGTCGCCCATTCCTTCTCTCCAGAGATGCTGCCTGTCCCGCTGAGTTACTCCAGCTTTTTGTGACTGTTTTGTGTCTACGGTTTAAACCAGCATCTGTAGTTCCTTCCTACACGTATCCCTTCAAATGTGCTCGCCGGTTTAGTGAGATCATGCCGGGGCTGCCATCGAGTTCTGTATATCCCTGATCCCTCGATTCCTTTGATCTATATGATATGGGCGGCACGGTGGCGCAGCGGTAGATTTGCCGCCTTTACAACGCTTGTAGCGCCAGAGACCCGGGTTCGATCCCGACTATGGGTGCTGTCTGTACGGAGTTTGTACGTTCTCTCTGTGACCTGCGTGGGTTTTCTCCGTGATCTTCGGTTTCCTCCCACACTCCAAAGACATGCAGGTTTGTAGGTTAATTGGTATAAGTGTAAATTGTCCCTAGTGTGTTGCGTTTGTGTTAATGTGCGGGGATCATAGAAACATAGAAACATAGACAATAGGTGCAGGAGTAGGCCATTCGGCCCTTCGAGCCTGCACCGCCATTCAATACGATCATGGCTGATCATCCAACTCAGTATCCTGTACCTGCTTTCTCTCCATAATCCATGATCCCTTTAGCCACAAGGGCCACATCTAACTCCCTCTTAAATATAGCCAATGAACTGTGGCCTCAACTACCTTCTGTGGCAGAGAATTCCACAGATTCACCACTCTCTGTGTAAAAAATGTCGGTCCTAAAAGACTTCCCCCTTATCCTTAAACTGTGACCCCTAGTTCTGGACTTCCCCAACATCGGGAATAATCTTCCTGCATCCAGCCTGTCCAGCCCCTTAAGAATTTTGTAAGTTTCTATAAGATCCCCCCTCAATCTTCTAAATTCTAGCGAGTACAAGACGAGTCTATCCAGTCTTTCTTCATATGAAAGTCCTGCCATCCCAGGAATCAGTCCTGGTCGGTGCGGACTGGGTGGACCGAAGAGCCTATCTCTAAACTATCTGCCACGGGTACAAAGGAACGATTTTGTATTGTGGCGTGCTATCCAGTCAACAGAAAGACTATACATGATTACAATCAAGCCGTCCACAGTGTATAGATGACAGATGGCACAATGGGCTAAGTGTTCGGCTGGCAACCGGAAGGTAGCCGGTTCGAATCCCGCTTGGAGTGCATACTGTCGTTGTGTCCTTGAGCAAGACACTTCACCCACCTTTGCCTGTGTGTGAATGTGTGTGAATGTGTGTGAGTGATTGGTGGTGGTCGGAGGGGCCGTAGGCGCAGATTGGCAGCCACGCTTCCGTCAGTCTGCCCCAGGGCAGCTGTGGCTACAGAAGTAGCTTACCACCACCAAGTGTGACTGAGGAGTGAATGAATAATGCGATGTAAAGCGCCTTGAGTATTAGAAAGGCGCTATATAAATCCCATCCACTATTATTATTATTATAGATACGGGATAAACGTTTAGTGCAAGGTAAAGTCCGATTAAAGATAGCTTGAAGGTCTCCAATGAGGTAGATGGGAGATCAGGACGTCTCACCAACTAGAGAGCGGCCCTGACCTCCCATCTACCTCACTAGAGACCTAACGCGGAAACAGGCCCTTCAGCCCACCGAGTCCGCGCCGACCAGCGATCCCTGCACACTACCACTGTCCGATACATTAGGGACAATTTACAATTTTTACCAAAACCAATTAACCTTTAAACTTCGCTCCATAGATGCTGCTGCACCCGCTGAGTTTCTCCAGCTTTTTTGTGTCCCTTTGATTTTCCAGCATCTGCACAGTTCCTTCTTAAACAACCTACAAACCTGCACGTCTTTGGAGTGTGTGGGAGGAAACCGGAGCTCCTGTTGAAAACCCACGCGGTCACGTTCAAACTCAGGCAGCAGGACGTACCAATGTACAGACAGCACCCGTAGTCAGGATCGAACCCGGGTCTCTGGCACTGTGAGGCAGCAACTCTACCGCTGGGCCACTATGCCTCCCCTCCATTATTGCTGGGGTATTGGACCAGTAGGGGGAACTAGGGCTGAATGGCCTGAGTGTACACTGTACCATGTAATTAATTCCATTGATTTTCTCTTGCTGAAACCCAATATATATTTCCTTCCAGAGTTCATTTCTGTAGGTCAAACTTGTATCTGCTGCAGGCATTATGACTTTTGAATTCTGTCATTCCATACTTTTCTTCTTCTGGTTTAAATTTGATAAATGCTGATTTGTTATGAATATTAACCACATCTTTGGAGAGTTGTGACTGGCGGCATGTGCGTTTCCAGTCAGGTGGAAGGAACATCTCATCACATTTTCTACCATTTGTGTGTTTGGTCTGCTTTGTGTTAGAATCGTCCGAAGAACAAGAAACTATTTTACGTGCGTGTGCGTGTGCGTGTGCGCAGGCGTGTGCGTGTGTGTAATATGTTTCTACGCAAGTCTTTGGTTTTCTGTCTAAATATCTGTTTTTTGTGTACAGTATGTAAGTGCCAGTAGGTGTGACAGTGTGAGCGTGTGTGAGTGTGTAAACGTACCCACGATTGTGTGTTTTTCTGTGTATGTGTGTGTTTTGGGTACAGTATATGAATCTGTAGGTGTGTGTGTGTGTATGATACATTTCTGTGTATGTGTGTTTTATGGACAGTACATGTTTGTGGTGAGGTTGAGTGTGTATGTGCGTGTATATATGCGTGGAATTGTGTGTTTCTCTGTGTATGTGCGTGTTTTGTGATCAGGTTTTTAATTGTTAAACAAACGTTGATTTTATACATGTTTAAGAAGGAACTGCAGATATATGCTGCCTCACCCGCTCAGCTTCTCCAGCATTTTTGTCTACCTTTGGTTTTATACATAGTTTTTTTGTTTTATTATTTTAGAAGTTAAAATCAAAACAGAAGGGGAGGGTTCTTTGAGAGAAAAAAAATTGATAAAGTTAGTTTGATTAGTAATTAATATGCGTAGCAGCACTTTTTGTACCTACAAACCACTGTTTTTTTATGTGCATTTAGTGTGAGTATGTGTGTTTGTGTCTGTATGACTGTGTGTGTCTGCGTATGTGCGTGTATGTGTGTCTGCGTGTGTGTGTGTGTGTGTGTCTACGTGTGTGTATGTGCGTCTGTATGTGTGCATGTGTGTGCGTGCGACTGTGTGTGTTTGTCTGTGTGTGGCTACGTGTATTCATATGTGTGTGCACGTGTCTGTGTATATTTGTGTGTGTGTCTGCGTATGTGTGTGTGTGTCTGCGTATGTGCGTGTATGTGTGTCTGCGTGTGTGTGTGTGTGTCTATGTGTCTGTGTATGTGCGTCTGTATGTGTGCATGTGTGTGCGTGCGACTGTGTGTGTGTGTGTGTTTGTGTGCGGCTATTTATATTCGTGTGTGTGTGTGCGTGTCTGCATGTTTGTGTGTGTGTGCCTGCGTATGTGTGTGCGTGTGTCTGTGCATGTTTGTGTGTGTGTGTCTGCGTATGTGTGTGCATGTGTCTGTGCATGTGTGTGTGTGTGTGTCTGCGAATGTGTGTGCGTGCGTGTCTGTGCATGTTTGTGTGTGTGTCTGCGTATATGTGTGTGCTTGTGTCTGTGCGTGTGTCAAGCAAAGGTCTGTACATTTCACTGTTATAACTTGCGTTGTCAGTTCAGCCGAGCGTTAAGCCTTGCAGAGAGCTAGCTGTGTTAAGGCAGCTGAGTGTGAAAACAAGAACACATTAGACTTTCAACCAGAACAGATGTACAGAATGAAGCAAGGAGTAGCCTGTCTTGGCCAGCGTGACCACTTAAGTTGCAGCATCAGGCTGCTCATTTAAAATTTAAATCACCCAAATGCAAATAGAAAGAATGGGATTGAACGATGTTATATTTCAATTGCAATATGCAAAGCACGTGCGTGACTGGAATTTAATTATTGTGTCTGAATAAGTGCTCCAATTAGTTTTTTATTTATTTCACCAAGAAGATTTATTTACAAAAGGAAATGCGTCTTTTAGGCTTTTGAGTTTCAGAAATGGCTCCAGTGCAGACACTCTGAACATTGGCTGTGGAAGGTCCTGAGGTTTCAAAAGGTTCCTTGGAGGCATGTGTCTGTCTTGTACAGTGTTCGATCCTGATCACAGGTGCTGTCTGTGCGGAGTTTGCAAGTTAATCCTGTCACCGCTGTCTAGTCTGGTTAGACAGCTTGGTCGGCATGGATGGGTCGGGCCGAAGGGCCTGTTTCTATGTGTGTAGCTTTATGACTGACCCTAACCAGCAAATACTGACTTCACTGCCAGGCCTTGTAGCCTTCCAGCTGGGTGCTGAAGGTCTCCTTATCAGCCTGTCCCTTCGACTGAGATAATTTCAGAAATAAATAATGTATTTTGGACAGATTTCCCCAACAAACCTTGATGTGCTAAGATTACAAAGTCCTTCACGTTCCTAACAGTGGATTTTGGCTTCAGCAACATTTTTCTTTGTCTGACCGTCTTGAATAGCCTTTACTGCTCACATACATCCATGAGGAGATGCAGGGAATGTCATGGATTTGCAGGGAATCGGGGACATGGACTGCGTGCAGGCAGAGGAGATTGGTATAACTTGGCATCATGCTCGGCATCAAACATCGTGGGCCAAAGGGGCCAGATTCTGTGCTGTGCTCATGTTGATAATTCACAAGAGCAGAAGTTGGCCATTCGGCCCATCGAGTCTACTCTGCCATTCAATCATGGCTGATCTATCACTATGAACCCCATCCCCCTGCCTTCTCCCCGTAGTCTCTGGATACTTTCAAGAGAGAGCTAGATAGGGCTCTTAAAGATAGCGGAGTCAGGGGATAAGGGGAGAAGGCAGGAACGGGGTACTGATTGGGAATGATCAGCCATGATCGCAGTGAATAGGGTGGGAGATTGCAACCTTCACGTGGTCCGCCCTGTTTCAACGAATGCAATCAACCTGGCGTGCACAATCAAATAAGATCAAATAGAACAAGTTGTCCTAAAACTTTAGGCTGTGCATGCCATACGCAAGAAGAAGATCACAGTGAATGGCGGTGCTGGCTCAAAGGGCCGAATGGCCTACTCCTGCACCTATTGTTTATTGTAGCCTTTGACACCCATACTAATCAACAACCTGTCAATCTCCACATTAAAAATACCCACTGACTTGGCCTCCGCACCCAATGAATTCCACAGATTCAACACCCTCTGACTAAAGAGGTTCCTCCTCATCTCCTTTCTAAAGGTACGTCCTTTTATGCAGAGGCTGTGCCCTCTGGTCCTTGACTTTTCCACTAGTGGAAACATCCTCTCCAGATCCACTCTATCCAGGCTTTTCACTATTCAGTAAGTTTCAATGAGGACCCCCCCCCATCCTTCTTCTGTTCTATGTTCTGTCACACTCAACTGATAATGTTAAATACTTGTCCCTATAACCCGCTGGCTTTGAGCCGCCAACACCCCTCCCATCCTCACCCGCTAGTGTTCAAGCCCGTCCTTTGTCGACTCATCCAGGTTGCAACACGCACAAGATATTGGGAGAGACGTCAAGTCCACTCCAACCAATGTTGATCACTGGTTGATCAAGTCTCACCCACCTGGTTTGCCTTTGTTTTTGGTCCTGCTGGGGATCGCTGGGCGGCGCGGACCCGGTGGGCCGATGGGCCTGTTTCCACGCTGTATCTCTAAACTAAACAAAACTGAACTAATAGGAGGTTTAGGGGATCTGATGGGGAGTATTTTTCCACACAGATGGTGGTTGGAATCTGGAAGAGGTGGTCTCACACTTACGAAGCACTTAGAAAAAGTACTTGAATCAACGAGGCATGGAAGGCTATGGACATATGTGGATAAATGAGATTACTGTGGGCGCGGAGATGGGGGGGGGTAACAACTCTGATTTTTTTTTTCACTGTGCCGCCTCCAGGAGTTGGACAATTACCAGGCAGCAATGCAGAAGATGGCCGCGGACATCATCAAACTGAGGAAAGACACCGGGCGACTGGAGACGGAGAATAGCAAACTACGCAGCGAGCTCAACCTGCACCAGAACCTGGGCCAGAGCCTGCTGGACGACACCGACATCGACGTGATGACCAAGGCGGAAATAGCGGACAGAATCGGTGTGTAACGTGCCGCGAAACTAAGATTTATCTTGGAAGGAAGACTCAAAGTGCGTGAGCAACTCAGCGGGTCAGGCAGCTTCTTGATTGTTAAGGCAAGATTGTTCAGGGTTTGGACACGCTAGAGGCAGGAAACGTGTTCCCGATGTTGGGGGAGTCCAGAACCAGGGGCCACACACACAGTTTAAGAATAAGGAGTAAGCCATTTAGAACGGAGACGAGGAAACACTTTTTCTCACAGAGAGTTGTGAGTCTGTGGAATTCTCTGCCTCAGCGGGCGGTGGAGGCCAGTTCTCTGGATGCTTTCAAGAAAGAGCTAGATAGGGCTCTTAAAGATAGCGGAGTCAGGGGATAGGGTAGAGAAGGCAGGAACGGGTTACTGATTGGGGATGATCAGCCATGATCACATTGAATGGCGGTGCTGGCTCGAAGGGCCGAATGGCCTCCTCCTGCACCTATTGCCTATTGTCTCTGGAGATCATGGATCGGTGATGTTTCGGGTCAAAGGTATCAAAGGTATTTTATTGGTCACATTCACATACACCTAGGTGTAGTGAAGTGAAATGCTTCTTGCCATTTTGCAGCACATAAAGAAGGAATACAGACATAACATTAACAAGAGTTTTAAACATAAAGAACATCCCCCCACAATAGTTCCCATTATGAGGGAAGGCACAAAGTCCAGTCCCCTCTTAAGACTGATTGCGGGGGGGGGAAAGAAAGCTGGAAGAGAGGAGGGGCAGGATTGGGCACGGTTTATAGTCGGTGAGCATATGCGAGAGGGTTTCCTGATGGGCAGAGTGTTGGACAAAGGCCGGAGATGAAAAGGCAGGAGTGAGCTCAGATTGCGAATTGTGAAACTCGAGGGTAGAAATCTGAGGAGTGGCACGGTGGGAGCGTTGCTGCCTAACAATGCCAGAGGCCCGGGT
Source organism: Amblyraja radiata (assembly GCF_010909765.2). Classification (NCBI taxonomy): domain Eukaryota; kingdom Metazoa; phylum Chordata; class Chondrichthyes; order Rajiformes; family Rajidae; genus Amblyraja; species Amblyraja radiata. Next base: position 4,735,672 of record NC_045999.1, on the reverse strand, counting down.
TCGATCCCGACTACGGCTGCTGTCTGTATGGAGTTTGTACGTTATCCCTGTGACCGTGTGGGTTTTCTCTGGGTGCTCCTGTTTCCACCCACACTCCAGGTTTGTAGGTTAATTGGCTTCGGTAAAAAATATATATAAATTATCACTAGCGTGTAGGTCAGTGGTAGCGTACGCGGTGATCGCTGGTTGGTGTGGGCACGTTGGGTTGAAGGACCTTTTTCAGTGATGTATTTCTAAAGTCTAAAGTCTATAAGTCGCAAATGTTTTCTTTAGTTGGGAGATACAGCGTGGAAACAGGCCCTTCGGCCCATCGAGTCCGCGCCGACCAGCGATCCCCGCACATTGTCTAATTGTAGTCCTGTATGTCTGTGTCCAAGATGGCTGCCGTGAAGAGAGAGTGGACGCTAGCGCGCTTTGGCTGCCGCTGCTCTCTCTTATTAAAAAGAATTTAAACAATTAAAAAGAACCCAATACACAATAGAATTTAACATAAACATCCACCACAGTGGAATCAACATTCTTCACTGTGATGGAAGCTAATAGTGTTCAGTCTATCTTCACACTGTGTTTTTGATTTTCTGTTTTTGGATTGAATTCTGTTTTTAATTTGTGTCTCTGTGATGTCTTTATTACTTGTTATATTCCGATTATATGTTTTTATTCCGATTACTATGTAAGGTGTCCTTGAGGTGTCTGAAAGGCGCCCATTAAATAAAATTTATTATTATTATTATTAACACGATCCTACACACACTAGGGACAATTTACAATTATACCAAGCCAATTAACCTACAAACCTGTACGTCTTTGGAGTGTGGGAGGAAACTGAAGATCTCGGAGACAACCCATGCGGTCACGGGGAGAACGTGCAAATCCGTTCAGACAGCACCCGTGGTCAGAAACGACGCGTTGAAAGTGCCGTAAGGCAGCAACTCTAACGCTGCTCCATCGTACTGCCTTTTGTGTAGCTGGTGATAGGGATGCGGGTGGATGGGGAAACTGGTGCCAGGTTGGCCAGGGTCAGGGGATGGGGGGGAATAAAGGGGGAGAAAGGAGAGGGAGTGGGCATAGCTGTTTATGGGTTAGGTTTCGCCCCGAAACGTTGCGTATTCCCTTCGTTCCATAGATGCTGCCTCACCCGCTGAGTTTCTCCAGCATTTCTGTCCACCTAAAATTCTTACTGTTGGCTGAAAATGAATTGAATGACAAAATAGTTGAACGAGAAGCAGTTCGGACTATTTTTCCTTTCAAGATCTCTGTGGCTTTCATGTCTTCCAGTCTTGTTAAAACACAAACTGGCCAGCGAGACTGCTGAGCATCTGAAAAGCAAAGATAAGTTGCAGCAACAGCAGAATGAATTAATCCGGGTAAGTTGAAAATATATATTGAGAATATTCTTTAAACGACCTGTATATAAAATCGAGGCAACCCAACACACGAGGTGTCTGCCTTGATGCCTTGTGCATGCTGTTAAGTAATTAAGATTTTTCTAATAGTTCGGTGCACATTTGATTGCATGTGTTCAGGTGACTTTCTACATATGATGAATTTGGAATGGTGAATTAATATGCATTTTGATTTTGCAAGTTAGTAAATATTTAACTACGGAAAGCTGGAAAAGAGAAGGAGGCAGATAAGTGATAGGTGGATACAGGTGAGGGGAGGTTTATGATCGGTAGATGTTTTGGAAAAATGATGAAGAGATGAAGAGACAAACAGAAGATACTACGGCAGTTTAGATTAGATTAGATTCCTTTATTTGTCATTCAGACCTTTCGGTCTGAACGAAATTTTGTTGCCTGCAATCATACATATAATAAAATAACAAAACACACAATAAACACCAATTAACATCCACCACAGTGAGTTCACCAGGCACCTCCTCACTGTGATGGAGGCAAAAGTCTTAAATATACTGTCTCTTCCCTCCTCGTTCTCCCTCTGCGCTGAGGCGATATGTTGTTCCCCCACTGGGCGATGGTAGTCAGTCCTGTTGTTACCCCACCGGGCGATGGTAGTCAGTTTCTGTTACTAACTCAAGGCTCTCGATATCTGGGTTCAATCCCAAGCTCGAGTTCTCCTCGTTTTCTCAGCGACTGCCTGGCTCCCCCTTAAGGGGCTAAGAACCTCCAGCATTTTGTATTATGCTACTTTACCCGTTGCTTGAAGTGTGATCTGACTCCGCGGAAGCATTGGTTTTACCGAAAGGGGTTGAAGAGTAGTACTTCTGCGGACGAGCCAGTCTCTAAGCCTTTGGTGTCAATGTTGACTCTTGCAGAAGAACGATCGGGAGACGGAGCTCTTGCGGCTACAGAAAGCCCACCAGCAGCAGCACGCAGCCTTACAGAAACACCAGGACAAAATGCGCAAGTCAAAGCTCCTGGAAGACACCATACGACAACAGGAAGTGGTAATGCTGGTTGTTTGAAGCGCTCACAATTCCAATGTCACGGTGGTGCAGCGGTAGAGTTGCTACCCTCCAAAGACGTGTGGGTTTGAAGGTTCATCACCTTCTGTAAATTGCCCCTAGTGAAGAAAGCGAATGGTATGTTAGCATTCATAGCAAAAGGATTTGAATATAGGAGCAGGGAGGTTCTACTGCAGTTGTACAGGGTCTTGGTGAGACCACGCCTGGAGTATTGCGTACAGTTTTGGTCTCCTAATCTGAGGAAAGACATTCTTGCCATAGAGGGAGTACAGAGAAGGTTCACCAGACTGATTCCTGGGATGGCAGGACTTTCATATGAAGAAAGACTGGATAGACTCGGCTTGTACTCGCTAGAATTTAGAAGATTGAGGGGGGATCTTTAGACACTTACAAAATTCTTAAGGGGTTGGACAGGCTAGATGCAGGAAGATTGTTCCCGATGTTGGGGAAGTCCAGAACAAGGGGTCACAGTTTAAGGATAAGGGGGAAGTCTTTTAGGACCGAGATGAGGAAAAAAAAATTCACACAGAGAGTGGTGAATCTGTGGAATTCTCTGCCACAGAAGGTAGTTGAGGCCACAGTTCATTGGCTATACTTAAGAGGGAGTTAGATGTGGCCCTTGTGGCTAAAGGGATCAGGGGGTATGGAGAGAAGGCAGGTACAGGATACTGAGTTGGATGATCAGCCATGATCATATTGAATGGTGGTGCAGGGCCGAATGGCCTACCCCTGCACCTATTTTCTATGTTTCTATGTAGTGTGTAGGATAGAACTAGTGTATGGGCAATCATTGGTTGGCGTGGACCTGGTGGGCCGAAGGGCCTGTTTCCACGCTGTATCTCTAAACTAAACTAAAATATGTCAGGATCGAACCGGGGTCTCTGGGGCTGTGAGGCATCAGTCCTGTCACCACAAACCTATCTGGGATGTGGTGGACAACTCCCTTGATGTTCTGGCTTCAAGATTAAATGATCTGCCTCACGTTTGCGAGGGTGTGGTTAGATCAGATGCAGAATAATACCCTGTACCTTCCACATGAACACCATCTCATGCATATATATTTGTTGTCTCCTCACTGCAGGTCATAGAAAAAATGGAGAATATTTTAAACATGAAGTTGAACGAGAGACCGAGAGAAAAGGGTGACGCTTCCAAAAAACGAACAGGTAAGTTAGTTGGAGCAAATTCCTGAGATCCCAAACATCATAGAGCCATTCTTAAGCCAAATTGATTCACTCCACATAATATCAAGAACAAAGAGAGACGCAAAATGCTGGAGTAACTCAGTGGGTCAGGCAGCATCTCTGGAGAACATGGATAGATGGCGTTTCAGGTCGGGACCCTTCTTCAGACTGATTGTGGTGGTAGAGGGGGGGGGGGGGAAGTGGGGCGGAAAGCTGGAAAAGAGAAGGAGGCAGACAAGTGTACTAACTGTACCTAACTGTACCTAAAGTCCGTACTGAACTGGGGAAAAGGGCATTTAGTTATGCTGCTTCCTTCGCATGGAACCAGCTGCAGAATGAACTGAAACTTAAGGAGCTGGTTTCTATAAACAGATTTAAATCCCTTCTTAATGATGTTGAAGCGGGCTCTTCTGTCTGTACATGCTTTGTTTGATGATGTTCTGACTGTGACTCTATTTATATGTTCTCTGTTGTTTTTTTTAAATTATTGTCTGTAACTGTGGAACTGTGCTGCTGCCTGTCTTGGCCAGGGCTCTCTTGTAAAAGAGATTTTTAATCTCAATGAGACTTCTCCTGGTTAAATAAAGGTTAAATAAAATTAAATAAAAAAGTGATAGGTGGATACAGGTGAGGGGAGGTTTATGATTGGTAGATGTTTTGGAAAAATGATGAAGAGGTGAAGAGACAAACAGTGTGAGTTAAGGATCGAAGAGGGACGATTAGTTAAGTCGGAGCAAGGAATATAGCAGTGCCTGTTCTTGCTGTACCACCTTGGTGCCCCCAACCCACCTCCTCTCAACCTGCATCACCAGGACGGGCTACCACAGTGTCTTTATTCATATTCACGCAGGCCATTCGGCCCATCGAACCAGGACTTTCCACCCTCCCACTAATGTTTCCTTCAACCTCCAGTCCCCATGTTCCCGACAAGGAACTTCCCACCCAGCGATCCCCGCATATTAACACTATCCTACACGCACCAGGGACAATTTACATTTACACCAAGCCAATTAACCTACAAACCTGTACGTCTATTGAGATGTTCAAGGGTGTTGATGTTTTGCATATAAGTGGACAGCAACACTGGTGGTGGCGTTGGATGGATCCTAAGGCATCCTGTTTTTAACCAGGGGCCACAGAGGAGAGCGTGAGGAGAGAGGTAGAGGCAGTACTGCTGGCTGAGAATGCACGGCTGCGGGAGGAGCTGGGGCAGCTGCGACTTCAGCCCACACCCATTATCCTGCAGCAGCCGGTGTACCCCATCAAGGTAAGGATGATCAAAACAACGCGGCCAAGACTGAACAACAAAACAAAACAGGTGTTGGAAGGAACTGCTGATGCTGGTTTAAACCAAAGGTAGACACAAAAAGCCGGAGTAACTCAGTGGGACAGGCAGCATCTCTGGAGAAAAGGAATGGGTGATGTTTTAGTCGAGACCCTCCTTCAGAGTGAAAGTCACGGGAAAGGGAAACGAGAGATATAGACGGTGATGTGGAGAGATAAAGAACAACGGATGAAAGATATGCAAAAAGGTAACAGTGATAAAGGAAACTGGCCATTGTTAGCTGTTTGTTGGGTGAAAATGAGAAGCTGGTGCGACTTGGGTGGGGGAGGGATAGAGAGAGAAGGAATGCAAGGGTTACTTGAAGTTAGATAATTCAATATTCATACCACTGGGCTGTAAGCTGCCCAAGTGAAATATGAGAAGCTGTTTCTCCAATTTGCATTTAGCCTCACTCTGACAATGGAGGAGGCCTAGGACAGAAAGGTCAGTGTGGGAATGGGACGGAGAATTAAAGTGTTTAGCAACCGGGAGATCAGGTAGGTCCAGGCGGACTGAGCGAAGGTGTACAGCGAAACGATCGCCCAGTCTACGTTTGGTCTCGCTGATGTATATGAGTCCACATCTTGAACAACAGATACAGTAGATAGCGAATAGGTAGCACCTTGTCCCTTAAGCACAGGGCGGCATGGTGGCACAGCGGTAGATTTACTGGCTTACAGCGCTTGCTGACTCGGGTTCGATCCCGACCACGGGTGCTGTCTGTGTGGAGTTTGCACGTTCTCCCCATGACCGCGTGGGTTTTCGCCGAAATCTTCTATTTCCTCCCACACGCCAAAGACGTACATACAGGTTTGTAGGCTAATTAGCTTGGATTAGGTGTAAATTGACCCTAGTGTGTGGAGGATAGTGTTAATGTTTGGGACGACAGATGGCACAATGGGCTAAGTGTTCGGCTGGCAACCGGAAGGTAGCCGGTTCGAATCCCGCTTGGAGTGCATACTGTCGTTGTGTCCTTGGGCAAGACACTTCACCCACCTTTGCCTGTGTGTGAATGTGTGTGAATGTGTGAGTGATTGGTGGTGGTCGGAGGGGCCGTAGGCGCAGATTGGCAGCCACGCTTCCGTCAGTCTGCCCCAGGGCAGCTGTGGCTACAGAAGTAGCTTACCACCACCGAGTGTGACTGAGGAGTGAATGAATAATGCGATGTAAAGCGCCTTGAGTATTAGAAAGGCGCTATATAAATCCCATCCATTATTATTATTATTAATGTGCAGGGATCGCTGGTTGGCGCGGACTAGATGGGCCGAAGAGCCTGTTTCCGGGCTGTATCGCTAAACTAAACAAAACACAGGGTTTAAAACAGTGGTCATTGCTAGAGTCATGGAGCACGGCCCAGCCCATCCATGCTGACCAAGATGCCCATCTACACTAGTCTTTACCTTGTTTACCTTGCACTAGACATTATTCCTTTATCATGTATCTGTACACTGTGAATGGCTCGATTGTAATCATGTATTGTACGGACAGCACCCAAGGTCAGGATCGAACTTGGATCTCTGGAGCTGTGAGGCGATTGCTCTACCAGTGTTATATCCCAGCAGGTTCATCAGACATTCCACTTCAACTCCAATATTTCAATAACCAATAACCAAAAGTGTTAATAAAACAGAGATTATTAGAATGGGCCCTGTGACTTTTCTCTTGCATTTTGCTTGGCATTTTTGACCAGAAATGAATCCTCGATTTCTAGAAACTCTAGGACAGTCTTGAAACCTTTGATGGCCCTACAACATGGAATAACATTTTTCAATGCCTTAATGCGACAAAATTGATATATTCAGGAGAGAGTTAGATGTAGCTCCTCGGGCTAACGGAATCAAGGGATATGGGGAGAAAGCAGGAACGGGGCACTGATTTTGGATGATCAGCCATGATCATATTGAATGGCGGTGCTGGCTCGAAGGGCCGAATGGCCTGCTCCTGCATCTATTTTCTATGTTTCTAAAATTCCCCAAGGCTCTCTTTTATATTTTGATGTTTTATTTCAGATTTCCAATGTTTTTATTTTGAGCTCTTTAATGTCAAGGGAACCCTCTCCCTCCGCACATCCCACCTAACGACCCCCTCTTCCTTTCAGGAATCTTTTGCTGACCCGGAGAGACTACGCTTGCTGGCACAGTTGGAGAAGGCTCAGGGACGTATCCAGACGCTGGAGACTCTGGTAGGTGGCTTCCTAAAGGTGCTTCCAGAGAGACCCTCTTCATTATTGAAGCACCTACCAAGTGCTGTCACAAAACTCTGCACAAAGACACATGGAGACACACAAAGACATGTTCGGAGTCCAGAGCAACATTATTCTGCATCTCCAGTTCTCCTCTGGAGACTTAGATAGAATGGGTCACGAGAGGATGAGGAGGAATCTCTTTCTCCAGAGGGTGGTGAATCTGTGGAATTTCATTGCCACAGTTGGTGGTGGAGGCCAAGTCATTGGGTCATTTTTAAAGTGGAGATGGCCAGGTTCTGGATGAGTAAAGGTGTTAAAGGTTATGGGGAGAGGGCAAGAGAATGGGGTTGAGAAGGAAAAATAGATCAACCATGATTGAATGGCAGAGCAGACTTGATGAGCCTAACAGCCTAATTCTGCTCCTAGATCTTACGATCTCATGACACGTTACTGAAGAAGGGTCTCGACCCGAAACGTCACCCAGAGATGCTGCCTGTCCCACTGAATTACTCCAGCTTTTTGTGTCTATCTTCGGTTTAAACCAGCATCTGCAGTTCCTTCCCACCCTCTTTTGAAAACTCTTTCTTGCTCAATGGTTGCAGAGTATCACTGACAATTCCTGTTTACATTTTAGATTCCAGTGTAAACTGGATTTAACCACAGATCATTTGGTCCATTCATTGTGTGCAAAATGATCACATCAGTGTTAAAAAAAAGCCCTCAAAGTCACGATAGACACAAAATGCTGGGGTAACTCAGTGGGACAGGCAGCATCTCCGGAGAGAAGGAATTGGTGACGTTTCGGGGTCGAGACCCTTCTTCAGACCAGAACGAACCTAGTCCAACCATTCCAGCTGTCAATGTCAATCTAGACTCATTGAAATACCAAATTATTAAAGATACAGGCATGACTTGGGGAATCGAGTTAACTAGTGACTGACTTGCTGTTTATTTCTAGTTGGATGAGAATTCAAGGAAATGGGGACGAGAGAGGCAGAGTATGTTGACGAGGCTCTCCGAGCACCAACATGGTTTCACCAGAACCTCCACCATGCTGTTCCATGACTTCCCTTTGGTGAGTGACGCTCTTTGCCTCTTAATCATATCTGTTGCAAACCTCACGTTTCCTTTTGTAACTTCAGTAGAGTTCTACTTTGGAAAAATCTATAGTATGGTCCGATGCTAGTCCAACCATGTACAATTTGACACTGACTCAACTTTGGCCAATCCAACATGGGTACAACTAAAGGTAATCCGAGAACTGAATGAATGATATAGTCCGTGAAGTGGCCTCAGCACACTGCGATCCACTCCAGTATTTATGTACAAGAGGTCCACTCACCTGTATTCACCCAGCCCAATCTGTAGAATTCCATCCCCATCTCACTCATGGGCTCGTCTAATCCCAACCCCCACGCCTTTACATTTTTTTTTAGTTTAGAGATACAGTGCGGAAACAGGCCTTTCGGCCCACCGAGTCCACGCCGACCATCGATCCCGCACACTAGCACTATCCTACACAAACTAGGGACAATTTACAATTTTACCAAGCCAATTAACCTACAAACAATAGCCAATAGACAATAGGTGCAGGAGTAGGCCATTTGGCCCTTTGAGCCAGCACCGCCATTCATTGTGATCATGGCTGATCATCCCAAATCAGTACCCCATTCCTGCCTTCTCCCCATATCCCCTGACTCCGCTATTTTTAAGAGCCCTATCTAACTCTCTCTTGAAAGCATCCAGAGAACCTGCCTCCACCGCCCTCTGAGGCAGAGAATTCCTGTAGAGCCAAACCTGTGTGTCTTTGACGTGTGGGAGGAAACCAGAACTGCCGGGGAAAACCCACACAGGTCACACGGAGAGAACGTACAAACTCCGTGCAGACGGTGCCCGTAGTCAGGATCGAACCCGGGTCTCTGACGCTATAAGGCAGCAACGGCGCCATTGTGGACGCCCGCAATTATCCCAGTCACAGAACTCTCTACGAAGCTCAACCAAGCTTCCCTGACAGCACCTCTCAAACCAGACGGACAGAGGCATCAGGAAAAATGGTGACACCATCACTGTAGCTTCCTCTCCCAAGTCTTACACCCAGACTTGAAAACATGTTGCCGTACCTTTATCACCTCTTGGTCTAAATCGTGGGTTGCGACCCTCAAACCTATAGCAACGGGGACATACGCCTTCACTAATGTGGTTCAATAAGGTGGGAAGATGGGAAAGGGGAATAAATGCTAGTCTTTCTCCCATCCTGAAACCTATTTGCTTCCAACATTCCTTGTGGATGCAAGTTCCGTGTTTGGGTAAGTAAGTTTCTCATGGTACACAAAAATGCTGGAGAAACTCAGCGGGTGCAGCAGCATCTTTGGAGCGAAGGAAATAGGCAATGTTTCGGGCCGAAACCCTAAAGGAAATAGGCAACGTTTCGGGCCGAAACCCTGAAGGAAATAGGCAACGTTTCGGGCCGAAACCCTGAAGGAAATAGGCAAAGTTTCGGGTCGAAACCCTTCCGGGTTTCGGCCCGAAACGTTGTCTATTTCCTTCGCTCCATAGATGCTGCTGCACCCGCAGCATTTTTGTGTACCTTCGATTTTCCAGCATCTGCAGTTCCTTCTTAAACACTAAGTTTCTCATGCCTTCTCGAACCCTAACTTTGGATTAGTCTACACACTCTGTCTTAAACCAGCGATGTAGACACCCAGAGACTCTCGCTAATTATGTTCATGTGTAATTTTAACAGAAAGCCGCTTTGGAGTCACATCTGACCCGAAATTGACATTCGATGCCCTTGGCCCCAATTTCAATGGAGGAATGAACAAGTCACATTGGAAGAGGATATTACAACCAAATGCTTGGTCTCATTACAAACAAATACTGTGGCAAGTAATTAATTCTGCAATTAAACCAAAACCAGTAAAAAACAGAAGATCAAAAATTGGCTATTTTTACACTCAAAGACCTTGCAAAGCAATAATAAACATACAAGTTTATATATAGTTTTTTTTACAAAAGTGTTATATAAATTATTAATAATTATTATGTGTGTTCTTTATTACTATTAAATGATATTGTAGACTGACTGGTGTGATTACTCCACATTGAAGGACAATGTTTTAATGCAGGGATGTTTTAACACATGGATAGAATATGATGTAATAAAGGTTCCCATTGTTTTGGCATTTTTATTCAGAGGGAGTGAAATCTGTGCTGGTGGATTTACACTCCAGAGTCTGGGTGACCACTAGTCTGTTGAACATTCCTTGGAGAGTGCAGTACCTCCAGTTATGTTTGAAATATGGGTCTACACGATACGTTCATCAAGGGCCTGTCCCACGAGCATGCGACTCCATGCGGCAAGCGCGACCTAAAGGGCCGGTCCCACCAGCATGCGCCTGCATGCGGCAAGCGCGACCTAACGTGGTCGCTTGAGCCGTACGGCCTCCCACTTCGATCGCCGGAGCCGTATGGGGTTGTGCGGAGCTGGTCCCAACATCGTGCGGGGCTTCGAAAAACTTGCCGCATGCCGTACGGTTCAAGCGACCACGTTAGGTCGCGCTTGCTGCATGTAGGGTGCATGCTCGTGGGAGAGGCCCTTAAGTCTTGTTGAGTCTCATTGGTCTGGCCTCACCCTGTAATCTGGACAAAATCCCTCCCTGGAAGTGCCCCCAAAAATATGCCGCTCAGGCCGGGTGATACAGTCGGTCTCTATCTCATCAGGACTTCCGCGCCTTCACTTTCTCCTCCCCCTCCCAGCTCTCCCTCAGCCCACCGGTTCCACCTCTTCCTTTTTCTTCCCACCCCGCCCCCCCTCCACCCTCACATCAGTCTGAAGCAAAGATCCTATAGCGGAGCAAGATAGACCACTCCTGCTAAATGCAATGGGCTAACGTGTAGTACGCAGCGGAGCGGAACGTGGGCCATTTTATCATCCATTTTCGTAACCCGACCCGACCCAACCCGACCCGACCCGACCCGCAGTGTAATCAACGTTGCGGGGGAACAGTTTGTGTTAATAAATTAAAATTCTGAAAATGAGAAGATTTTTACCAAATAACTTTTATTTTTACGAGGATGTTTCCGTAACTGGCTTCCGTCTCCGCACTAGTATCTTTGCTCCGCTACGGGATCTTTGGTGCGGAGACTGAAGCCGGTTACGGAAATGGGGGCCGAAAATTGCCCACGAACCTGCCCATGACCGTACTAGGTCATTTTCGTCGAGTGGACCATCTTGCTCGCTGTAGGATCTTTGGTCTGAAGAAGGGTCTCGACCTGAAACGTTACCTATTTCCTTCGCTCCATATATGCTGCCTCACCCGCTGAGTTTCTCCAGCATTATTGTCTACCTATGACGATAAGATGGTCAAGGTTGACTGATATTGCTTGGTTGACCAGTCGAATGGGGAATAATTTCCGGCAATGTTGTGGTGTTCCTTTTATTAATTTGAAAGAGCAAGAATGGCCTTGGTTTAACATCTTGTTCACAGCATAGCTCCTTTGTCACAGGAACTCACCCTCCACACTTTGAGATGTGAGAGCCTTGATTTTCACTCATCTCTCCGCAGTGGGACCTCGAAAATGTGTCCATTTGCTGATAACTGAACAATAATTAACATTCACCACAGAACAGTTCTTGCTACTCATCGAAACACTTGGCGTTGAAATCTAGACTAATAATATGCAGGAAATGTTTCTGTTGGTGTTTATTTTTAAAATACTGCAAATATATTTGACGTCTACTGAAAAGAAGCATATACAATATATAAAAAATAGACACAAAATGCTGGAGTAACACAGCGGGTCAGGCAAGCAGCATCTCTGGAGAAAATAGATAGGTGATGTTGTAGGTCGGGACTCTTCAAGCTGATTGTAGTAGGGAGAGTGGTGGAGAAAACTAGTTTTTTTTGTCTATCTTTGGAATAAACCAGTTCTTTAAAATTTTATTATATGCAATATATAAACTTGTTTGGACACAAAATGCTGGAGTATCTCAGCGGGACAGGCAGCATTTCTGGAGAGAAGGAATGGGTGACGTTTCAGGTCGACCCCCTTCTTCAGACCCGAAACGTCACCCATTCCTTCTCTTCAAAGATGCTGCCTGTCCCGCTGAGTACTCCAGCATTTTGTGCCTATCTTCGGTGTATATCCAGCACCTACAGTTCCTTCCTACCCATGTAAACTGGTTTACCAGATTGCTGCCAGCTTGGTGGTGTCAATTGGTGAGAACCTGTGCTCTGGGAAGAGTGCAACAAAATCATGAACCCATTTATACAGAATGAGTTTAAGATTTCATGACACTTGGAGCACCAAGGCAAAGTATTCAAACAGGATTTTGTGGGCAGATTGAGGGGGGAGGGGGGCAATAAATTAATTTCCCTGTGAAACGGTTTGTTCATTGTGCTTCCTCATCCTTGTCTCCGTTGAACAAAACTTGTGGCACCACATCGGTATGTAGCCACTTAAACATCACTAAATTGCAAAGAAGTAGATGTGCAGATCTAACATCAGTATATCTCTGGTCAATCAGCACTTGTCCCAACTGAGTGATCTCCTTTGGAATAATGAAAGGAAAACCTTTTTTGCAAAAACATGTCCCTTCCTCTTCACTTGATGGGCTTTAAAGCAAGGATGATGGGGTTCTCAGGGATAAGAATGAGGTCAAAGGTAGCTTTCACATCAGCCGTCCGGCTAGTTTCGATTTTAAAGTTCTGGAGCATCTGAAAAAAATTAGTTAAGGACATGGAGTGAGTTATTGCACTTACACTCAACTTAAACGTGACATGAATAAAATAAATTAATTTCCCAATGATAGTCCCGTCCTATATACTTTGTAATATGATTGAAGTGTAGCCAATTTGTGCACGGCAAGACCAACACAAAAGCTAAATGTTTCAGCGATCTTCAATGAGGATAATTACTGGCCTGGACTCTAGCAAGAACCAAAGATCCTACAGCGAGCAAGATGGTCCACTCGACGAAAAAGACGTAGTACGGTCATGGGCTGATTCGTGGGTAATTTTCGGCCCCATTTCCGTAACCGGATTCCGTCTCCGCATCAAAGATCCCAAAGATACTAGTGTGGAGATGGAAGCTAGTTACGGAAACATCCTCGTAAAAATAAAAGTTATTTGGTAAAAATCTTCTCATTTTCAGAATTTTAATTTATTAACACAAACTGTTCCCCCGCAACGTTGATTACACTGCGAGTCGGGTCGGGTCGGGATACGGAAATGGATGAAAAAAAGGCCCACGTTCCGTTCCGTTGCGTACTACACTTCAGCCTATTGCATTTAGCAGGAGTGGTCTATCTTGCTCCACTATAGGATCTTTGGCAAGGACAACACCCTTCTCTGTAATAGTGTCAAGATCATTCCTCGATAATAACTCATCCAAAGGACAATTGTTTTAGCAATGCAGCATTGCCACAATACTGCACTGGAGTGGCTGTCTGGATATTAACAGCCCAATTTTACTCCATGCCAAGACCATCAACCAAATTTTACAAAGACAGCAAGTAAAATTTTAAAGTGCTGGAGTAACTCAGCGGGTCAGGCAGCATCTCTGGAGAACATGGATAGGTGGCATATCGGGTCTCAAGAACAGTCTCGACCTGCAACGTCACCTATCCAAGTTCTCCAGAGATGATGCCTGAGTTACTCCAGCTTTTTGCGTCTAACCGGTTTAAACCAGCATCTGCATTTCCTCCCGAAACTAAACGAAAGCTTGGTTAGTAACCACAGACGTACGTGAATCAGGAAGATCAACATTTCCATCTCTGCGATTCGGCGCCCGATGCATTGGCGGGGTCCAAACCCGAAGCTCAGATGTCTGAAGTTGGTCCTGCCCGGCGTCAGCCATCTTTCGGGGTTATATCGCCCAGGATCGCTAAATACCTTCGAGTTCCTTCCCATCGCGTACAACCCCAGCTGCACCAACGTCTACAGGAGAAGGAAACAAGGAAACAAGAAACTGAGAGGGTACACAAAAATGCTGGAGAAACTCAGCGGGTGCAGCATCATCTATGGAGCGAAGGAAATAGGCAATGTTTCGGGCCGAAACCCGGAAGGAAATAGGCAACGTTTCGGGTCGAAACCCGGAAGGGTTTCGACCCGAAACGTTACCTATTTCCTTCGCTCCATAGATGCTGCTGCACCCGCTGAGTTTCTCCAGCATTTTTGTGTACCCTCGATTTTCCAGCATCTGCAGTTCCTTCTTGAACAAGAAACTGAGAGGTTCTGTTTGGAATGTGAAAGTGAAGCATGAACCCTGGCCTTGTGGATGTGATTTAGTTAAAGATACAGCAGGGAAACAGGCCCTTCGACCCATCGAGTCAAGCCCCATCAAATAAGCTCTGAACTACATGCACTATTACTGTTTGTTTTTTTGTGCTTGTGTACATATATACCTACGATCTATATATATATATGTGTATTTGTGAGTATGTGTGTGTGTATATATATACACACATTTAACTTTTTTTCTCGTTTATTATATTGTTTACAGTGTACTATGTTTACATATTCTGTTGTGCTGCAGCAAGTAAGAATTTCATTGTTCTCCACAATTAAAATGTGGATTGTAAAAATGTCGGACACCTTACACTTGGAATGAATCAGACTTGTCTCAATGGACAAACGAGAGCTTTTTATCAGAATATGGTCTCCATTCATTGACTACTTGAAGGGGCCGACTGGCTCGGCTCGTGAACCTGACTGAAACTTGAATTAAGGATCAGATGAGAAGTTATACTTTATAATTTACGAACTTATCTCCAAAGTTGTATTTTTTAGTAAATTATTCCATTCTTCTTTATCATACTTTTTCCTTTTTTATTTCTCTTTCTTATTTTCTATCTATATATTTAAAAAAATACTAGAAGCAGAGTTAATATCAATTAATAATATTAGTAATGTAGGAATGATATACATGAAATGTATTTAATTTGGTATGTACCTGCCTCTAATAAAAAGATTATTAAAAAAAAAAGAATGTAATTGTTCTATCTGGGACATACGACAATAAAACACATTTGATTCTTGAGTCCATGCCGACCATCCTTGACCTGTTCACATTAACTATGTTATTCCGCACGCAAGGCCAATTTTCAAACTCACACGTGTTTGGGATGTGGGAGGAAACCGGAGCACCTGGAGGAAACCCACGCGGTCACAGGGGGAACGTGCAAACTACACATAGACATGACCCAGGGTCAGGATGGAACCCAGGTCTCTGGTGCTGTGAGGCAGCAGCCCCACCAGCTGCTGCACGTTGCCGTCCACAATTTAGAAGGATGAGAGGGGATCTCATTGAAACATATAAGATTGTTAAGGGCTTGGACACGCTAGAGGCTGGAAACATGTTCCCGATGTTGGGGGAGTCCAAGAACCAGGGGCCACACACAGTTTAAGAATAAGGAGTAAGCCATTTAGAACGGAGACGAGGAAACACTTTTTCTCACAGAGAATGGTGAGTCTGTGGAATTCTCTGCCTCAGAGGGCAGTGGAGGCAGGTTCTCTGGATACTTTCAAGAGAGAGCTAGATAGGGCTCTTAAAAATAGCGGAGTCAGGGGATATGGAGAGAAGGCAGGAACGGGGTACTGATTGGGGATGATCATCCATGATCACATTGAATGGCAGTGCTGGCTCGAAGGGCCGAATGGCCTACTCCTGCACCTATTGCCTATTGTCTATTGTCAATTCTCAAACTCCATATAAGTGTAGTATGTGGTGTAATCGTTTGTTCCAGTAAAATGGAAATCTGAGTGTTTGAGATTTTGATTGCTGTGGCATTCAGTAATGATTGTTAAGTCTGTAAATATACACAGGGGACTCACAGATTCTTGTTAAAAAATATTATAAGTAGGTAATTTAACGACTAATTAAACCAACATCTCTGACCCTCCAGTCATAAATAAAGATAGAAAATAATGGAAATACCTAACTAGTCTTTAGAAAGACACGGTTTTAAAATGAGCAAAACATTATTCTAGATGGAGTGTTTAAGAAGGAACTGCAGATGCTGGAAAATCGAAGGTAGACAAAAGTGCTGGAGAAACTCAGCGGGTGCAGCAGCATCTATGGAGCGAAGGAAATAGGTAACGTTTCGGGCCGAAACCCTTCTAGATGGACCCGGACAAGGCAGCGGATTGCAAAGCTACCTGTTTAGTTCTAGAAAACCAAAGTGGTAGGTATCATATGGTCATAAGGAATTGGAGTAGACTTGGGCCATTCGCCCCGTCAAGTCTACTCCGCCATTCAATCATGGCTGATCTATCTCTCCCTCCTAACCCCATTCTCCTGCCTTCTCCCCATAACCTCTGACACCCGTACTAATCAAGAATCTATCTATCTCTGCCTTAAAAATACCCACTGACTTGGCCTCCACAGCCTTTTGTGGCAAAGAATTCCACAGATTCACCACCCTCTGACTAAAGAAAATTTCTCCTGATCTGCTTCCTAAAAGAACGTCCTTTAATTGTGAGGCTATGACCTCTGGTCCTGGACACTCCCACAAGGTATAGTTTCCATTGGTTCTTTTATGTTGCTGTTTATTAAGAAAGGATATTCTAAAGGGTAGCACAGTGGTGCAACTGGTAGATCCACTGCCTCACAGCGACAGAAACCCGGGTTCGATCCTGGCCTCCGGTGCTGTCTGCGGAATTTGCACAATCTCCGAGACCACGTGGGTTTCCCCCAGGAGCTCTGGTTTCCTCCCACATCCCAAAGTCGTGTGGGTTTGCAGGTTAACTGGACTCTGTAAACCGCCCCTATTGTGTAGGGAGTGGATGCGAAATTCGGATAACAAAAATACTGGTATGAATAGGTGGTCAATGGTTGGCATTGACTCGATGGGCCGAAGGGCCTGTTTCTCTGCTGTTTTTCTAAACTAAACAAATTAAATGTTTCGTGAAGGCAAACAATAAGCAATTAGCTGCATTAGTTGCTACAACAGTACATCAAATGTCATACCATTTGTAGGATACAGTTCTTAAAAGGTACTGCAGTGGGCAAATAATTTACTTGTCTATATCTTACCCCGGATGGTATGTGATAATTTTGCAACACGATGTCTTCACTTATGTATCGTTGTAGTGATATAGCCACCGGATGAAGCCTAGGAAATATAAATACATTCCCTTAGGAATAAACCCTTACATTGAAATTCAAAGTAGCAGTACAAGCTTTTTTAATACGTGAATGGAAATGCAAAATGTGATCAGCAGGTTTAGTTTAGTTTAGTTTAAGTAAAGTGAGTAAGTAGGTTTATTGGCCAAGTATTCACATACAAGGAATTGCCTTAGATGTTCTATCAATCGGTGGAGGCCAGTGCCATCTTCTACGCTGTCATGTGCTGGGGAAGCAAGGCGAAGGCCGCGGGCGCCAACAGATTCAACAAGCTCATCAGGAAGGCTCCCCTCCCCCCCCCCCCCACCTCCCCACCCACCCCCCCTCACAATTTTTTTACATCCCCAATCATGGACTTTCCACCCATCACCATTCATGTGTCTTGTGTTTTATGACTGTTGGCAGATCAATTTTCTTCCTGGGAGAAATAGAAACATAGAAAATAGGTGCAGGAGTAGGCCATTCGGCCCTTCGAGCCTGCACCGCCATTCAATATGATCATGGCTGATCATCCAACTCAGTATCCCATCCCTGCCTTCTCTCCATACCCCCTGATCCCTTTAGCCACAAGGGCCACATCTAACTCCCTCTTAAATATAGCCAATGAACTGGCCTCAACTACTTTCTGAGGCAGAGAATTCCACATCTATCGTATCGTATTAACTACAGGGACGTTCCTACCTGAGTGTTTCCTTCAGCGTGGCTCTGAGGAGTGGCAACAGTTTCAGCATCTGCAGGGAGTCTCCTCCTGCCTTCTCGTTGGCCTCCACAACCTCACTGCGTAGATTCTCCTGAATGTGGGGATTTTTGGCCAACTCGTACATTGTCCACAGTAGAGTTGTGGATGTCTGGTTCGGGATTGAAGAGGCAGTAAGCAACTTAGACAGATAATTTTAAAAAAGAACGAGCATGTTGTGGAAAAAAACCCACAAACACTATTTCATTCACAGATAGATCATCTACCAAAGAAGTTGAGGTTGATACCTGTAAACAAACACCAGAGACAGTGTATGATTTAAACACATCTTTAATCTGCACTGAAACTTAACAGCATTAAGGACGATAGGTTGTCAGTACATCCTAGCTGTTCAGACTGGCATTGCTGGAAATGAGTGTTAGTATAAGTGTTATAGTGGGGTGGAGTTAGTGATGCTGGTTTATGTGTGATTGGTTCACATGCATCATCAATCTACAATACCTATCAAATTTGTCAAAAATTGTTATTACTTTATGAATTAAAATTAACTGTAATTAATTATTACAATTAATAAAAGAAAAAGGAAAAAATATTTATTTTCTTACTTTTATTAATTGAGCCTTTTCCTCAATTTAATCTTTTTTCCTGTTTTTATTTGGGACTCAATTTTATTCAGTTCCGTCTCAGTTTTCAATCACTTGATTGTATTAACGACTAATTGTTCAGAAAGGCTTTAGACCTGATGCGCCGAGTACCTACGGCTGGCATTACGAGCCGCTACGAAATATCTACGGGCTCCTACGGACTCGCTACGGACATTCTCCGAGTTTGAATGAAGGGGAAAACTCGGGAGAATGCGTGAGTAACTCGGGAAAGTGGGACAGGGTCTTTACTCTGAGGGTTGACATCCAATTAAATCATGTCTGCATGGTGGTTCAAGCTACAAGATGTCCCTTCCAGAAATATTGAGGTCAACAACTGCACTTGTGGTAATTAATGCATTGCATTTCATCTGTTCATCAGTACATCGAGCGTGCGGGTTTACCGGACTTTGAATAATGGCGCCAAAACATGGCGGTGTCTGCACGTGTAATATACGCAAAAAGAATCTCACTGTGCAATTGCAGATGTGACAAAATAAAGCTCCATTGAACCAATGTTAGTCAACAAATATGTTGGCCTGACCTGATTGCAACAACCAGGTTCAGGAATAGCTACTTCCCCACAGCCATCAGGCTATTAAACCTGGCTCAGACAAAACTCTGATTATTAATAACCATTTTCTGTTATTTGCACTTTATCAGTTTATTTATTCATGTGTGTGTATATATTTATATCATGGTATATGGACACACTTATCTGTTGTGTAGTAAATGCCTACTATGTTCTGTGTGCTGAAGCAAAGCAAGAATTTCATTGTCCTATACAGGGACACGTGACAATAAACTCACTTGAACTTGAACTTCCCCTCATTCTGATCATGTCCCCAAGCATGCCCATGATCATTTGCTCAAACAACTAATCATAATCAAAGACGTCCCATTCTTCCTTCTCCCTTCTCCCTGCTCCCATTCGGCAGAAGATACAGATGCTTGAAAGTGCACACAACCAGACTCAGGAACAGTTTCTTCCTCTCCACTATCAGGCTTCTGAACAGTTCTTCCACAAGCTAGGGTACTGTTCGATGCACCCATATGGACCATATTGGGCTTTGTCTATCAGACTGATGTGCTACGATGCCGAGAACTATATTTTGCACTGTGTATCTTCCCCTTTGATCTATCTATTGTATGTGAGTTTGAACTGATTGTATCTATGTCGGGTACAGTATATCTGGCCTGCTTGGATAGCAAGCAAAAGAAAGCTTTTCACTGTACCTCAGTACATGTGACAATAATAACCGTAAACCTAATCTCCCCTCCTCCGAATATCTGCCCAAACATAACTGCCGATCATCTGAACTGTGTACAGAAAAGGTTGGAAGCATTCTGCAGGTCAGGCAGGATCTCACAAAGGTATGTGTGCAGCATAGGATGGCAGCATCTCTGGATAACTGCGTAGATTCTCCTGAATGTGGGGATTTTTGGGCAACTCGTACATTGTCCACAGTAGAGTTGTGGATGTCTGGTTCGGGATTGAAGAGGCAGTAAGCAACTTTTAGACAGATAATTTAAAAAAAGAACGAGCATGTTGCGGAAAAAAAACCACAAACACTATTTCGTTCACAGATAGATCATCTACCAAAGAAGTTGAGGTTGATACCTGTAAACAAACACCAGAGACAGTGTATGATTTAAACACATCTTTAGATGACCTTTCGGGTCAGGACCCTTCTTCAGACTGATGCTGGTGAAGAAGGGTCCCAACCCAAAACGTCACCTATCCATGTTATCCAGAGATGCTGCCTGACCTGCTGAATTACTTCAGCGTTTAGTGTCCTTGTATCTTACAAATCCACTATTGCACATTTTTTTCCCATTGCAATGTCCCGGACATTTCTCAGTGTTTAAAGGCCATTCGGCCCTTCTCTTGTATGTTACCTCTCCCCCCTTCTCCATCCAATGCTATTGGCAATATGATTCACAGTCAATTGAAAGCACATTTCTTTTCTTACAGTGTCGACCGCGCCTGCCATGATCTCTGTAATGCTGGCTCTGATGTCTTCAAGAGGAAGCATGTCCTGTAGCAGAAGATCAGCTAGGACACCAGGGTATGTTCTATCTTCTTTGAGTCCCTTTTGGATTTGCCTGTATGATTTCTGTATACAGTTATTAGCTGGGAATGAAAGTAAAGAATACACTATCAATGCACAAACAATTCACAAACGATGCGCAAACATGGAAAGAAAAGGTTTGGAGGGATCTGGGCCCAATGCACGCAAATGGGATTAGCTTAGATGGTCAGCTTGCTTGTCATGGTCGAGTTGGGCTGAAGGGCCTGTTTCCATACTCTATACGTCTATGAATCTAATTCAGCTAACTCAACCATCAATAAACATTGCTTCATACTTCTTTGGAGCAGCGACCATAATTTCTTCCTGAATTTGAAAAGTGTTCAAAACTCCTGGAAGGCAATCTTGGTCTAATGGAGAAATGTTGGAGGCAATGGGCAAAGAACTGTGTCCTAACAAGATTTGGATCAATGGATCCAATTCATCTCTAATAAACAAGATACGGAAACACTCATGAATTCCTACTACTGGGAAGCTATTAAGCTACTACCAACTGTGTTAAGGAGATCCATGGTGAGTCCAACTCTCCAGTGATATCTTAAATCCAAATGAAAAATGGCAATGGTCCTTAAGGCAAAGTCAGGAATCCCACCAGACTGTGGACTGCAATTCTTTCCACTGCTTTTTTTCCACACAGAGAGTGGTGAATCTGTGGAATTCTCTGCCACAGGAGGTAGTTGAGGCCAGTTCATTTAAGAGGGAGTTAGATGTGGCCCTTGTGGCTAAAGGGATCAGGGGATATAAAGAGAAGGCAGGTACAGGACACTGAGTTGGATGATCAGCCATGATCATATTGAATGGCGGTGCAGGCTCGAAGGGCCGAATGGCCTACTCTTGCACCTATTTTCTATGTTTCTATGTCCTGCCATCGGGAAGAAGGCATGAAGGTATGAAGAGGGGGTTGAAAACTGTGATCTCCAGTTTAGGAACAGCTTCTTCCCAACAAACATAAGGCACTACACTACAACCGGGACAGGCAGCATCTCTGGATAGAAGGAATGGGTGACGTTTTGGGTTGAGCCCCTTCTTCAGACTCTTGCTTATTCCAGCATTTTGTGTCTACAGTGTAAACCAGCATCTGCAGTTCCTTTGTGGACAAAAGTGCTGGAAAAACTCAGCGGGTGCGGCAGCATCTATGGAGCGAATGAAATAGGCAACGTTTCGGGCCGAAACCCTTCTTCAGACTCTTCTGCAGTTCCTTTCTACATTATCCTACAACCACCAACTAAACTACAACATATCTTGGTTACATTAGGTTTGTAGGGTTGGTATAATTGTAAATAGTCCCTAGTCTGTGTAGGATAGCGCTAGTGTGTGGCGCTGACTCGGTGGGCCGAAGAGACTGTTCCCTTGTTGTGTGTCTAAACTAAACTAAACTAAAAAAATGCAGGAGTGTAATTGAAATATTTCCAGCTCCTCTTACCGTGAGCAAAAATGATGTCCCAAGAACCTATGTGGTCCTGCCAGACCTTTGAGTTGATTGACTTCAATAGACCTGGTGGAATATAGAGCATTGGTGTTGTGGATTTGAACATCATGGGAATCGAGTCGATGAACCTTTGCGATGCATCATTTTGATGGCCCTGCAGTATATCGAGGCGTTCACCATACAGTATGTGGCAGATGGCTGCAAGGAAAAACGTCCATTGTTATTCTGTGCCTCTGCGTAGACCAGTGAAAAGTTCATACAAGTTTTGAATTGAATTGAATTGACGTGACAAGTCACGGCGAGATTCTTTGCTTGCGTACCTGTATGCAAATTGTCGCCACGCAAAGGGCGCTTACAGAGTTACAAAATACCCCTTTGTTCTCCATCCCCACCTCACTCATCGCGATCCCCCCGCGATCCGGCGATCCTCCTTTGTTCATTCTGTCTTTACTTTGTGTACTAGTCATGTCTCTACTATTTATTTCATTCCCCTTACATGTTTTTCCTCTACATGCTCAATTTTTGTAAGGTGTCCTTGAGACTCTTGAAAGGCGCCCATAAATAAAATTTATTATTATTATTATTATTCCCTCAAAAGTTCAAGTAAATCCCCTCATGCCTATAGTGTACGTATACTAATCCAACGACAACTATAGTTAGACGCGGTAATCTGACATGAGAATGTACCCCCAAATGTAGCTTATGGAACATTCTTAGTTCTATCTGTGGTACACAAAAATGCTGGAGAAACTCAGCGGGTGCAGCAGCATCTATGGAGCGAAGGAGATAGGCAACGTTTCGGGGCGAAACCCTTCTTCAGACTGATGGGGGGGGGGGGGGGGGGCGGGGAGAAGAAAGAAAAAGGAGGAGGAGCCCGAGGGCTGAGGAGAGGTAGGAAGGGGAGGAGACAGCAAGCGCTAACAGAATTGTGAGAATTCAATGTTCATGGCACCAGGATGCAAACGCCTATCTGTGTTCTTGCCATGTGGCAGAAGATTGTGGGTTCAAATCCCACACCGGAGACTTGGACACGTAAATCATATTTTCAATGTGGGACTGACTGTGACTAGTGTGTAGGATAGTGCTAGTATATGGGGTGATCGATGGACAGTGAAGGCCCAGTGGGCCGAATGACCTGTTCCGCGCTGCATCTCCAAAGTCTAAAAGACCTTTCTCCACTGGGCTCCATGACACATTGTGAATCATGATCATTCTATCATCCTTCTTTTAACATTCTTTCAAAGTCTTGAACTCCCATTTGTGTGAATGTCCTCCAGCCCCGTGATCCCCGTCCATTCTCCATGTTCCTCCATGGGAGGATCCAAGGGAGGTTCTACTGCAGTTGTACAGGGTCTTGGTGAGACCACAACTGGAGTATTGCGTACAGTTTTGGTCACAAGGGCCACATCTAACTCCCTCTTAAATATAGCCAATGAACTGTGGCCTCAACTACCTTCTGTGGCAGAGAATTCCACAGATTCACCACTCTCTGTGTAAAAAATGATTTTCTCATCTCGGTCCTAAAAGACTTCCCCCTTATCCTTAAACTGTGTGACCCCTTGTTCTGGACTTCCCCAACATTGGGAATAATCTTCCTGCATCTAGCCTGTCCAACCCCTTAAGAATTTTGTAAGTTTCTATAAGATCCCCCTCTCAATCTTCTAAATTCTAGCGAGTACAAGCCAAGTCTATCCAGTCTCTCATCATATGAAAGTCCTGACATCCCAGGAATCTTTAAACCAAAGATGGACACAATAAGCTGGAATAACCCTGCAGCTCAGGCAGCATCTCTTGAGAAAAGGAATAGGTGACGTTTCGGGTCGAGACCCTTCTTCAGACTCCGTTGGAAACTAGTTGTTGAGTTTGAGACAATGTACAAGGATCTACATGATGTCTCTCATCCCGCCCGCTTGATCCCATTACATTACAAAGCAAGAAGTCCACAGTTCCCCCACAGTAGCAAAGTCTTGCAGTTACCCAACACATTTACAGTTTTTATCCACGAGTAGTTGCTCTACTCAACAGCCAAAAATCTGTAGCCTCCCTTTGATCTGGTATTTTGTTGGTTCACATGCTTGATCAATGGTGTTTTATCATTAATGTTTTATTATTATTAATGTTTAGTGTTTTCTGAGTCATTCGTAACTGTCACATTGTTACTTGTGGGCGGAGCACCAAGGCAAATTCCTTGTATGTGAATATTTGGCCAATGAACTTACTTACTTACTTAAATTCCCAAAATACTATTCACAATGAATGGTGCAGTTTGACTGTTGTGCTAGCAATAAGTATGTTCAATTGCTTAAATGGAGAGCATTTAAAATTGTTTAGAAAAATCATTCCATAAAAGGCTATAACATGCAACTATCCAAATAAATAAGCAATATTGGATCCTTACATTCGAGTGCGAATTTGAAGAGATCGTTTGAGAGATCGATTGTCCATTTACCCCTTCCGCTTTTCTCGATCTCTTTGTAGGTCATGGACACAAAATCCAGTGCCACTTCATTGAGAAGAGGTACAAACTTTTGGGTGATCTGGGGTGTAAACAATGCTTTATTTAAAATAAGTCGATTCTTTTTCCAATCTTCCCCACTTCTGCAAGACAAAAGGGTAGTGGTTAGCGGGCTGGCCATTGCAACACCTCTGCTCAGTCTCTGCACATACAAACACAAATACTTGAAGCAGGCGAGGCTAATCTGCAGGCTTGCTCCACCTGCTCCAACATCACGGTTCCCCCTTTCACCTCAGCACTACCAGGACAGAAGTGATAGTGTTTGGTCCCAATGGCTCCCGTGAACCTCCCCCCTGTTGACTTGGGTCCCTTGGCACTGTATATGAAGCCAACAGTTTTGAACTTGGGTTTTAAGATGGACAGTGATTTTAAATTAGATCGTCAAATAGGCGCGGTAGTTAAGTCCAGCTTCTTTCATTTAAGGCAGCTGGCAAAGGGTGAAGCCCATTCTTGAACGACAGCAGTTTGAAACAGTAATCCATGCCTTCATCACTTCTCGGCTGGATTACTGTAACGCACTTTATTTTGGAGTTAGCCAATCTTCCCTTGCACGTCTCCAGTTGGCTCAGAATGCTGCTGCTCGCCTTTTAACTGGAACACGTTAGAGGGAGCACATAACGCCTATTCTGGCCTCTCTCCACTGGCTGCCTGTGTACTTTAGAGTTCATTTTAAGATTCTTTTATTTGTTTTTAAATCTTTAAATGGTCTCGCCCCGCCTTACCTCTCTGAGCTGCTTCATCCCTACGCTCCTGCTCGGTGCCTCAGGCCAGCTGATCAGCTGCTCCTGGAGGTACCGAGGTCTAAGCGGAAGCTCAGAGGGGATAGAGCCTTCTCTGTTGCTGCTCCGACATTATGGAACACTCTACCTTTGCACATTAGACAGGCCCCTTCACTGTCCATTTTCAAAACTAGTCTTAAAACCCTTTTCTATTCCTTGGCTTTCGCCCCTGCATGAGACTTTGCTCTTGTTTTAGTGTTTCTATTATTGTTTTTTATTGTTTTTACTGTCTTTTAATGTTTTTATTGTTTTGTTTTATGTTTATGATTAGTCATGTACAGCACTTTGTTGCAACAGTGGTTGTTTTTAAAGTGCTCTATACATAACGTTCAGTTCAGTTCAGTTCAGGACTGCACAGTGGTGTAGCTTTGGAGCTGCTGCCTCAGATTGCCCGAGACCCAGGTTCGATCCTGACTAGGGGTGCTGTCTGTGCAGAGTGTGTACGTTCTCCCTGTGGCTGCGGGAATTCTCCGGGTGCTCCGGTTTTCTCCCACACTCCAAAGACATGCAGATTTGTAGGTTGACAAAAGGTGCTGGAGAAACTCAGCGGGTGCAGCAGCATCTATGGAGCGAAGGAAATAGGCAACGTTTCGGGCCGAAACCCTTCTTCAAATTTTCCCGCATCTGCAGTTCCTTCTTAAACAGATTTGTAGGTTAATTGGCTTCTGTAAATTGCCCTTAGTTTGTTGGGAGTGGATGAGAAAGTGGAATAAGATAGCAACTAATGTGAACAGGTGGTTGATATGTACGCGGAGAGAGTGGGTTTGTAATGTATGTCGGTCAGGAGTCTGTCCCCTGCGATGGAGATGGTGAGGTCAAGGAATGGTAGGGAAGTGTCGGAAATCGTCCAGGTGTATTGGAGTGCCGGATGGAAGTTGGTGGTGAAGTGGATGAAGTCAGTCAGTTGTGTGTAGGTGCAGGAGGTGGCACCAAAGCAGTCGTCAATGTAACGGAGGTAGAGGTCGGGGATGGGGCCCTCGTACGTACGTTGGAGGAACAGCACCTCATATTCCGTCTGGGGACCTTGCGTCCCTATGGCATTAACATTGAATTCTCCCAATTTTGCTAGCCCTTGCTGTCTCCTCCCCTTCCTTAACCCTCTAGCTGTCTCCTCCCACCCTCCCATCCGCCCGCCCTCGGGCTCCTCCTCCTCCTCCCCTTTTCCTTCTTCTTTCCCCCCCCCCCACCCCCCATCAGTCTGAAGAAGGGTTTCGGCCCGAAACGTCGCCTATTTCCTTCGCTCCATAGATGCTGCTGCACCCGCTGAGTTTCCCCAGCAATTTTGTGTACCTTTGGTTGATATGTACCGTGGCCCAAAGTGCCTATTTGCACGCTGTATCTCTAAACTAAACTTTCCTACACTTCCCTTGACCTTTAAATCCTACTTAAATTCCCTTGATCCTTTTTGTATCTCCTCTTCTACCTTGAATCTGCTTAGAATTTTGTGAACAATGTTTAGGAGATCCACAATATAATGCAGCACAAACAAATTTCTAGTCCACTGAGTTAAGTAGTTGCTTAAAGATAAGGCAGGGGTAAGAGTAGAGTTGGGAATAGTGCTGGAGATGACGGGACAAAGATCATTACTGGATATAAAAAACCAGCCCCGCACATCTCCTTTACACTCCTTTCCCCTCTCACCTTAAAGCTGTGCCCTCTAGTATTTGATATTTCCATCCTAGAAATAAATAATTCTGATGAAAGGGTTAAACTTACTTTAACAGAACTCCGTAATTTTCTTTCCTGAAGTCTCTGTAAGCCATCCAAGCTCTCATTTTCAACCTCTCTGGAAATATACCCTCTGCTCTGAACAAAATGGCAGCATCTTCAGGATTAATAATATTGACACTGTTGTAATATCCAATCCTTTCCCTGCAAATGAATGGAGAACGGGTTACAGTAATGTGTAGGAAGGAACTGCAGATGCTGGTTTAAACCGAAGATATTGACACAAAATGCTGGAGTAACTCAGCGGGACAGGCAGCATGTTGTTTATGAAGGAACTGCAGATGCTGGAAAATTGAAGGTACACAAAAAAGCTGGAGAAACTCAGCGGGTGCAGCAGCATCTATGGAGCGAAGGAAATAGGCAACGTTTCGGGCCGAAACCCTTCTTCAGACAGGCAGAATCTCTGGAGAGAAGGAACGGGTGAGGTTTCGGCTCGAGATCAGTCTGAAGGAGGGTCTCGACCCGAAACGTCACCCATTCCTTCTCTCCAGAGATGCTGCTTCTCCCGCTGAGTTTCTCCAGCATTTTGTGTCTATCACAGGTGATAGCAAAGTCTGTACTCTCAGTAGTGGATTCAAAAACGTGTACAAGTGTATATGTGAATATTACAGGGGTCACAGCTCATTCTGAATGGTAGAACAGCTTCTGCTCCTCCGTTAACAGACTCCTTCCATAAGCTGGGGGGCCGTTTGATTCACCTCTACCCCATAAAGGATATTGGACTTTGTCTAATGAACTGATGTGCTACAATGTGTTGCAATGCTGAGAACGATATTCTCCACTGAAGAAGGATCTCAACCCAAAACCTCACCCATTCCTTCTCTAGAGATGCTGCCTGTCCCGCTGAGTTACCCCAGCATTTTGTGTCTATCTTTGGTTTAAACCAGCATCTGCAGCTTCTTCCTACACCTTTGAATATCAACTTCCCAACCCTTGTTCCCCCTCTCTTTCTCTCCATCCCTCCCTCATCCTAGTTCTCCGCCTAGTCTGACTGTCCCCCTTGATTACATTTTAATCTTTGTATGCTTCGTTGTCACCTTCCCCATTAATGACAATGATCCATTCTACGTTTTCCTAGGACTTCGTCGCCTTTGATGTCTCAATTTCACACCTCACATTTTTTATCTCTGCGTCTCCCTCTCCCCTGACTCTCAGTCTGAAGAAGGGTCTCGACCCGAAACATCACCCATTCCTATCCAGAGATGCTGCCTGTCCCGCTGAGTTACTCCAGCATTTTGTGTGTACCCTTTTTTCTTATAAGTTTGTTAGCGCATGTCTAAACTTTGCCTGGGGTTTTCTGCATGTAAGCTGGACTCCTTTATTTTCTCTTGATTTTAGTGTGGAATTGAACCTTGTACAAAATCAGACAGCCTTCAAGCTCTGCCGATTGCTGTCAAGGTGACCAGTGTTTATGTATCCTCCTCTCTTTAAACTGTTTCTACTTTCGGAGCGCTTTGACTTTGTTTGATGTAAGCAAGTCTGCTTGGCTGATGCAGTGTATTCATTAATTACAATGCTTATATCTTTCTGCAGTTGCTTAATCCCAGATAGCAGGCTGCACAAATACCAATGTGCAAAGTATACATTAAATTACTTTGTTTCTCACAGCTAACTTCTTTGTCGTTTCGTTTTAGTTGAGAGATACAATGTGGAAACACTGAGCCTGCTCCAACCAGCGATCGCCGTAGACCACACCCGAGGTCAGGATCGTACCCTGGTCTGTGACGCTGTAATGCCCCTGTCCCACTTAGGAAACCTGAACGGAAACCTCTGGAGACTTTGTGCCCCACCCAAGGTTTCCGTGCGGTTCCCGGAGGTTTTTGTCAGTCTCCCTTGGTTCTTGGTTTCTTGGTCCTCCAAAATATTCCAAATGGAATTTAAACTGGAGGTGGTGAAGGGAGGGATTAAGCCAGAAAGGGTTATTGGGAAGAAAGAGCTACTTTAAATTTAGTTGCATCTGGTTGGGTAACTATAGTAGGGTGGAGATTATTCCATGCTTTAATTGTGCGGGGGAAGAACGAATTGCTGTACACATCTGTCTTTGTAGCTGGGATCACAAATTGGATCGAATGCCTCCCTACCTGCTTCCACTACCTGCAACCTCCGGCAAGCACCTGCAACCTCCGGGAACCGCACGGAAACCTTGGGTGGGGCGCAAAGTCTCCTGAGGTTTCCGTTCAGGTTTCCTAAGTGGGACAGGGGCAAAGCACCAACTCTACCACCCCACCAATGTGCTGCTCTTTCTTCAGTTCTTCCTCAGCATGGTTCAGCTTGGACAAAAGAGTATTTCACTTTGATTTTTCCACAGTATAGGTCTTTCCTATCCCCTGTGAGAATAAAGGGGATTCCACTAATCTGTAACCACAGGTCCACTGAGGTCTTGATCCTTCAACCATTTCTTTCAACCATCCAATGTCCGACCATTCCTGTTTGAATGAACGTGTGCTGTAAATCTCAAGATGTAAACAGTTGCTATCCTGTGATCTGGCCTTCAGTTTATGACGATCTATGATGCATTTATCAGTCTTTATCTGAAGGTCTGCTATTTGTTTTTCCTTAATTTATGGGATGTGTGCGTGTGTGTGTCATTGGCAAGGCCAACCTTTTTACTTCATTCTTAACTTCCATTGAATGAAGAAGGGTCTCGATCCAAAACATCACCTCTCCAAGTTCTCCAGAGATGCTGCCTGAACTGCTGAGTTGCTCCAGCATGTGTGTTCTTCCAGAGAACTACACTATTACAGGACCATTCAGTTTAGTTTATTGTCACGTGTACAGTGAAAAGCATATGTTGCGTGCTAACCAGTCAGCGGAAAGACAATACATGATTACAGTCATGCCATTTCCAGTGTATAGATAAGGGAATACTGTTTTAGTGCAAGGTAAAGCCAGCAAAGTCTAATCAAGGATCAAGGGGGCTGTTATGATCAAAACATTTCTGTGGATCTCAACCCTGAACCTGATTGTTTCTGACGTTTTACAACAATTGACAACAATTACAGGCTATTTAATTAACAGTCTAAAAATTCTGCTTTGATGGGATTTCTACTCAAAACTGCTGGTGCTAACTGCTGGATGACTGGTCCAATGATAGGTGCTACCTTGCTGCTAAACACCGTAAGATTGGGTGAAATGAAACTCACTGTCCTTGCATATGTTTCACCTTCTGGGTTGACGCCCTTGAGATGGGCATGAAGTGCAAAAGCTTAAAATCCTACGATGATGCTCAAGATCTCAAGGGAATACAAGCTAAATTACTCAGATATTTTGGCAAACCAGAAGTAAATGTTGCAGTACCTCTCTCCCAACCTTTTAAAGATCTCAGATTCAGATTCAAGATTCAGATTCAATTTTAATTGTCATTGTCAGTGTACAGTACAGAGACAACGAAATGCATTTAGCATCTCCCTGGAAGAGCGACATAGCAAATGATTTGAATAAATAATAATAAGTGATAATAAGTGTCTGGGGGGTGGGGGGGTGATTGGCAGTCACCGAGGTACGTTGTTGAGTAGAGTGACAGCCGCCGGGAAGAAGCTGTTCCTGGACCTGCTGGTTCGGCAACGGAGAGACCTGTAGCGCCTCCTGGATGGTAGGAGGGTAAACAGTCCATGGTTGGGGTGAGAGCAGTCCTTGGCGATGCTGAGCGCCCTCCGCAGAGGCTAAATGGATCTCAGAGGCTAAATGGATTTTGTATAGTTGTGGGAGAAATTGTGTCAATATGAAAAATAATGGTGAAAAATAATGCAAAGATCTATTGCATTAGTGAAAGATTTTCTCACTTCATTCAGTCAAATCTGGATAGGTTGTGTGTTGTTGCTTAATATGTACAATTATAAATTCATAACTTATTTAGATCATTCAACTATAAAGACAAAAGCTCAATTGCTTTAAGAACAGCTTTTGTAGAGGTGTTATGTGCACCCACTTTAGCTATAAATTTAGCTAGCTGCCACACACAGTGTGGGAACAAAGTTTTTTTAAATATTATTTTAAAAACACACAAAGTGCTGGAGTAATTCTGTGGGTCAGTAGCATCTCTGGAGAACATGGATAGGTGAAGTTTCGGGTCGGGACCATTCTTCAGTGTGAAGAAAGGTTTTGTTCGAAATGTCACCTATCCATGTTCTCCAGAGATGCTGATAACCCGTTGGGTAACTCCAGCACTTTGTGTCTTTTTTGTAAAACAGCATCTGCAGTTCCTTGTGCCTTGATATGAAATATACTTGTTCAAGAGTCTTTTTAACAAAATATTATCTCAAATATTCAGGAGAGTTTGTGCCACGTTAATGCTGAACATGTAAATTTGATTAGTACATTGAAGAACTTATAAGAGTCTCTTTAAACATGAATTTAATTTAGCTGAGGCAGATTTTCTTACCTGTAAATTGGACCATACTTATTGAAGTTATTTAACATGACATTGTGGGTATTTTTGATATCATTGTTCCTCCAGAAAGTAAATGCATTGAACCAATTGTTTCTCCAGTTTCCCGGTAACTCATCGTACGATTTCAGAGTTGGTTCCAAAGATGTACGTGATTCACTTGTTTCTGAATGATTCCTACGAGGGGACACTGTGAAGTGATGGTCCACGGAGGGAAATGCACCCCTTTGGCAAGAAGCACTGGCAATTAAGGAGAATCGAAAACATCCTCTGATCATTGTAACACTTGCAGTTCGCCTCGCAGCCCTTCACATTTGAATTGTTTTTTCTCACTGCTGTTTTTATATCACACTTTCAAGGACTGTGCAGCAGTCACGTCATTAGAAGACAAAATTTGAATCTTTGTTATTCTGAAAGGCCATGACGGATTACCAGTGGGTTAAAGGCTACAAGTCACTTTTAATCGGACGTTATCATAAAAGCAGTATTTGTGCTATCTTCTGCAGACGTCTTTATGTTGGATAACATAATCTCACAATTTAATCCGCGGGGAAAAAGCTGTGAAGTCTCCAACTAGGGAAAGTTTCATTAAACCAAATACATTTTGTCAATTTTTATTTTATTGACTTGTCTTCAATATTAAATGGGTATTTTTGCGACTGTTATTGGCAGCTAAAATACAGGACACCCAGTCCACCACGGTCATATCCCACGATCATCGTTTGTTTCGAAAATGAAAAGTTGGAGGAACTCAGTGGGTCAGGCAGCATATGTGGAGGGAATGATCAGACAACGTTTCGGGGCAGGATCCTTCTTCAGACTGATAGAAGGGTGTGAAATCAAAATGTCGTCAGTCCATTTCCTTGCACAGATGCTGCCTGTCCAGCTGAGTGCCTCCAGCACTTTGCTTTTTGCTCAAGATTCCAGTATTTACAGCCTCTTGTGCCTTCATCCTTTGTGTCTGACAAGCCAATTGTCACACTGCCATCCCCATTTCCAGCATTAAAACATACGCCTATTCATCTTCTCCAGAGATGCTGCCTGACCCGCTGAGTTACTCCAGCACTTTGTGTCTTTTTTTCCTCTTCTATTGCCTTTGTCCCTGAGAGTAACAATGGCTCGATATTTCTGAACCCCATCTTGATCCCTTCACCATCTATTCTGGAAGTACAGATTGTTGGCAATCTCAAGGCCTACTGACGCTATGCTACATTTTCAGATGTATGGTCGCTAAAATGAAACTATAATCCAAGCCCCAGTCTTCTATTTTACAACCCCAAGGTGGTTGTAAAATATGCCATGACATTATATTGAAGACAAGAAGGCATTAACTACATTTGTGCCATAATGATGTCGCTGGTAGAGCTGCTGCCTCACAGCGCCAGAGAACCTGGTTCGATCCTGACCTCAGGTGCTGTCCGTGCGGAGTCTGCACGTTCTCCCTGCAACCACGTGGGTTTTCTCCGGGTGCTCCGGTTTCCTCCCCCAACCCAAAGACGTACGTTTTTGTAGGCTGATTGCCCTCTGTAAATCGTCCCTTGTGTGTACGGACTGTGTTGAACCAGTGTGTAAACCAGTGATCGATGGTCAGCGTGAGATAGTTTTAGTTTAGAGATACAGCATAGCAACCGGCCTTTTGGCCCACCAAGCCCATGCCGACCATCGATCACCTGTACACTAATTCCATATTATCTCACTTTTGGCATCGTACACAATGGGGGCGATTTATAGAAGCCTGCCCTGCTTTGGAATGTGGGAGCAGACTGGAGAAAGCCCACACGGTTACAGGGAGAACACACAGCAGCACCCATGGTCAGGATTGAACTCACGTCTCTGGCGCTGTGAGGCAGGGATTCTACTGCTGCGCCACTGCACTGTCCGATAAATTGAAACAATCGGGGAACATTCTTAAGTAGTGCTTTTCTTAACAATGATTTTCTTGAAGGCTAAAAGATGTTGCTGAAGACTTTGTTTTTTTAGAATTTGTTTGCGATATCGTTTTTGGATCTAATCCCACCGTTTGTCTTATAGGATGCAAATAAGCGATTAGGATTAAGTTCAGCGTGTACCTTTATATAATACAAATGAGGATTGATTTGCAAATTGACTTTGACAATCTTGGCCTCTGCCTTGAAATAGAGGAGGCGAGGTGGTGGTAGGGAGAATAGATTTCTCATACAACAGTAAGTCGAAACAGGGAAAGGGAAGGGGCAAGGACTGAAGAAAGCCCAAGAAAAATTGAAAGGACACTTTGATCGCAAGCAACAGCAGATAACTGCCAGATGCTGAAGTAAAAACAGGAACATGGAATGTCTCTGAAAGGTTATGGATCAGAGATTCACTGAGATTCCAATTTTGGAAAGAAAATATCCCTATAGCGCAGCTGGTACAACACAACACCAGAGACACAATTTCAATCCAGGTACGATCTATGTGGAATTTGCACATTCTTCCTGAGCCCTCGTGGGTTTTCCTCTGGATGCTCCAGTTTCCTCCAACATCCCAAAAAGGTGCAGGTAGGTAAGCCTGGGAGAATGCTGCAAATCGCCCCTAGTATGTAGGGAGTGATGGAATCTGGGAGGAAATTGATAACAATATGGAGAGAATATGGAAAGAAGGCAGGAACGGGGTTACTGATTGTGGATGATCAGCCATGATCACAGTGGATGGCGGCGCTGACTCGAAGGGCCGAATGGCCTACTCCTGCACCTATTGTCTATAATCTGAAGAAAGGTCTCAACCAGTAACATCACCTATTCCTTCTCTCCAGACATGCTGCCTGTCCCGGTGATTCACTCCAACACTTTGTGTCTATCTTTAGAGAGAATAAAATTGGATGAGATTAGTACAAATGGTTTGTTGATGGCCACTTGGTGGGCCAAAGGGCCTGTTTCCGTGCTGTATCACTCTACCTATCACCAAACTGGTAGGACCAGATTTCTGGACCTGGGGCTCGAACACACAAATTAATTTGTGGGTCTGCCTCCACTCACCCTTGGCCATCATAACCACTGTCACACTGTTACCTAACCAACCATCCTGGCAGTCATGATTGTCAGAATGATAAAGACAGCCTGTAGCCTGCTTGACCTCATTGTTCGAGACATTGAGTATATGTCAGGAATTTATGTTGCAGCTTTATAGGTCTTGGTGATGTTGCATTTGGAGTATTGTATACAGTTCTAGTTTCCCCATTACAGGAACATTACAGGGGGGGCAGCGTTAGCGGAGAGGAGGATGCTCGGAGGCTGCAAGGTGACTTGGATAGGTTGGGTGAGTGGGCAAATGCATGGCAGATGCAGTATAATGTGGATAAATGTGAGGTTATCCACTTTGGTGGCAAAAACAGGAAAGTAGACTATTATCTGAATGGTGGCCGATTAGGAAAAGGGGAGATGCAACGAGACCTGGGTGTCATGGTACACCAGTCATTAAAAGTAGGCATGCAGGTGCAGCAGGCAGTGAAGAAAGTGAATGGTATGTTAGCATTCATAGCAAAAGGATTTGACTATAGGAGCAGGGAGGTTCTACTGCAGTTGTACAGGGTATTGGTGAGACCACACCTGGAGTATTGCGTACAGTTTTGGTCTCCTAATCTGAGGAAAGACATTCTTGCCATAGAGGGAGTACAGAGAAGGTTCACCAGACTAATTCCTGGGATGTCAGGACTTTCATATGAAGAAAGACTGGATAGACTCGGCTTATACTCGCTAGAATTTAGAAGATTGAGGGGGGATCTTATAGAAACTTACAAAATTCTTAAGGGGTTGGACAGACTAGATGCAGGAAGATTGTTCCCGATTTTGGGGAAGTCCAGAACAAGGGGTCACAGTTTAAGGATAAGGGGGAAATCTTTTAGGACCGAGATGAGGAAAACATTTTTCACACAGAGAGTGGTGAATCTCTGGAATTCTCTGCCACAGAAGGTAGTTGAGGCCAGTTCATTGGCTATATTTAAGAGGGAGTTAGATGTGGCCCTTGTGGCTAAAGGGATCAGGGGGTATGGAGAGAAGGCAGGTACAGGATACTGAGTTGGATGATCAGCCATGATCATATTGAATGGCGGTGCAGGCTCGAAGGGCCGAATGGCCTACTCCTGCACCTATTTTCTATGTTTCTATGTTTCTAACAATGTGGATGGGTGCAGAAGAGGTTTACCAGAATGCTGCCTGGATTAGAGGGAATTAGCTATAAGGTGAGGTTGGACAAACTTGAATTGTTTTGAAGAGTTGAAGGCTGTGGGGGAGACCTGATAGATGTATCTAATATTATGAGAGACATAGATAGAGCAGACAGTCAGAACCTTTTTCCCAGGGTGGAAATGTCATAGACTCCATGACATAGCTTTAATGAGAGAGGGACAAAGTTTAAAGGAGATGTGTGAAACAAATATTCTTGCTACTGAAAGTGGTGGGGACGGGTACACAATGCTATGGTTGATGGTGGAGGCAGATAGGATGGTGGCATTTCACGTGCAGGCAGAGGAGCTTAGTTTAGCTTGGCATCATGATCGCCACTGACATTGTGGGCCTAATGACCTATTCCTATGTTGTACTGTTCTACGTTCGATGTTAGATAGCAGAAATGTAATTTATGTGAATGACATGGCCACAAGTAAAACACTGCGAGGTCAGGGGCTATAGATTAAACTCCCGGGGTACAACAAAAAAAGGCATGATTCTGTTACCGATTGCTTTGATAAGATGAGTATCACTTTCTATATACAGCTTGCATAAAACATTTGGATATAACACACTCAGAGATATTTGACAAAGTGCTCAGGAAGAGTAGGAGCAACACATTGAAGGGAAATCAAATGAATGAGAAAATACAAGTGTGTGTGTGTGTAACAAATGCTTGTGAAAATTTTGACCAAAGATAAATGCAATAATTGCAAATTGTGAAGGTCACAATAGTTAACAAATCCATTTGTGGTGAGAACTGGGATAATAAGAATTTAAGGAAATAGGATCAGGAGTAGGCCATTCGGCCCCTTGCATCCAATATGATCATGGCCGATCTGCCCCAATCCTTATCTCCTGTTCTCATTAGCCCTCAGTTCCCTGGTCTTTCAAAACTGTATCTACTTCCTCTTTAGATGTCCCCAATACTCTAGCCTTCAATTCCAGAAATTCACCACCAATCTACAAGTAGAAGATTCCGACTCATCTTACTTTTAAATGACTGCCATCTAATCTTGAAATTGTGTCCTTTGTGCCTGGTATGGCAACTGTTCTCTTCTTGACAGCCTGAACCAGAAAATAGTGGTGAACACAGCCCAGTCAATCACAAGCCCAAATATATACAGAAAACGAACCCATATCACCACACAGAGAGTGGCGAATCTGTGGAATTCTCTGCCACAGAAGGTAGTTGAGGCCAGTTCATTGGCTATATTTAAGAGGGAGTTAGATGTGGCTCTTGTGGCTAAAGGGAACAGGGGGTATGGAGAGAAGGCAGGTACAGGATACTGAGTTGGATGATCAGCCATGATCATATTGAATGGCGGTGCAGGCTCGAAGGGCCGAATGGCCTACTCCTGCACCTATTGTCTATGTGATGGAAAAGATACAAATAATGAACAAACAGTTGTACAAATAATATAATAACACAGCTTGCAAAGTGTTTCAAAATTAGTGTTAGTTCATTTTAGTTTAGAGATATAGTGCGGAAACAGGCCCTCCGTCCCAGCGAACCTACCAGCGACCCCCGCACATGAACACTACCCTACACACACTAGGGACAATTTACAATTTATACCAAGCCTGTGATGTCTTGGTACGTTATGTAATAAATGTAATATGTATATAGTGTAAATACCAGTACCTGTAATGTCTTTAAAGTAAAGAGGGAGATGTGATGTCTTTGTAATGTAATATATGTAACAGAAACTCGTGCCTGAGGTCAAGTGACATTCAAGATAAAAGGCAGTGATTGCAGAATAAATAAGCTTTTTAACTCTAACACGGTGGTGGACGTGTCTTCTTGTGCTGGTCACAACAGACCCTTGCCTCAAACAGAAACCTTTACAAAGCCAATTAACCTACAAACCTGTACGTCTTTGGAGTGTGGGAGGAAACTGAAGATCTCGGAGTAAAACCCACGCAGTCACGGGGAGAACGTATAAACTCCGTACAGACGGCACTCGTGGTCGGGATCACTGGCCACTTTAATAACTGGCACTGGCCACTCAAATCAGCTGCCCCGGACATTTTATGATTGGTTTATTGTATTTTAACGTTGTGTTTTACCTGCTTTTAACTATTTATACTGTTCCATCAGGGACTGGATTGTTTTTAGTATTATGTGTGAAATGTTTTAAATTTCATGTGCGATGCTCCGCTATTCCCTGGGAAATATCCTTTCATTTTGCACTGTACAACTGCTGCTTGCAAGATGACAATAAAGGTTTGATTGATTGATTGATTGATCGAACCCAGGTCTCTGGCGCTGTATGCGGCAGTATGTAAGGCAGCAACTCTACCGCTGTGCCACAGTGCCGCCCATCATTAAAATCATAATTTTAAAAAATCATGATTATATCTGGAAAAAGGAGATCAGAAGCAGGTGGGTTGCTTAACAAGTGATAAGGTAGATGATATGAGGAAGTACCAGACATATTATCTTGTTCAAAAGGGAACTGCAGATGCTGGAATATCGAAGGTACACAAAATTGCTGGGGAAACTCAGCGGGTGCAGCAGCATCTATGGAGCGAAGGAAATAGGCGACGTTTCGGGCCGAAACCCTTCTTCAGACTGATGGGGGGTGGGGAAAGAAAGAAGGAAAAGGGGAGGAGGAGGAGGAGCCCGAGGGCGGGCGGATGGGAGGGTGGGAGGAGACAGCTAGAGGGTTAAGGAAGGGGAGGAGACAGCACGGGCTAGCCAAATTGGGAGAATTCAATGTTAATGCCATAAGGACGCAAGGACCCCAGACGGAATATGAGGTGCTGTTCCTCCAATTTCCGCTGTTGCTCACTCTGGCAATGGAGGAGACCCAGGACAGAGAGGTCGGATTGGGAATGGGAGGGGGAGTTGAAGTGCTGAGCCACCGGGAGGTCAGGTAGGTTATTGCGGACTGAGCAGAGGTGTTCGGCGAAACGATCGCCCAACCTACGCTTGGTCTCACCGATGTAAATCAGCTGACATCTAGAGCAGCGGATGCAGTAGATGAGGTTGGAGGAGATACAGGTGAACCTTTGTCGCACCTGGAACGACTGCTTGGGACCTTGAATGGAGTCGAGGGGGGAGGTGAAGGGACAGGTGTTGCATTTCTTGCGGTTGCAACGGAAAGTGCCCGGGGAGGGGGTGGTGCGGGAGGGAAGGGAAGAATTGACGAGGGAGTTGCGGAGGGAGCGGTCTTTGCGGAAGGCAGACATGGGGGGAGATGGGAAGATGTGGCGAGTCGTGGGGTCACGTTGGAGGTGGCGGAAATGGCGGAGGATTATGTGTTGTATTTGCCGGCTGGTGGGGTGAAAGGTGAGGACCAGAGGGACTCTGCCCTTGTTGCGTGTGCGGGGATGGGGAGAGAGAGCAGTGTTACGGGGTATGGATGAGACCCTGGTGTGAGCCTCATCTATGGTGGCGGAGGGGAATCCCCGTTCCCTGAAGAACGAGGACATTTCCGATGCCCTGGTATGAAATGTCTCATCCTGGGAACAGATGCGGCGTAGGCGGAGGAATTGGGAGTAGGGGATGGAGTCTTTACAGGGGGCAGGGTGGGAAGACGTGTCCAGATAGCCATGTGAGTCAGTGGGTTTGTAATGTATGTCGGTCAGGAGTCTGTCCCCTGCGATGGAGATGGTGAGGTCAAGGAATGGTGGGGAAGTGTCGGAAATCGTCCAGGTGTATTGGAGTGCCGGATGGAAGTTGGTGGTGAAGTGGATGAAGTCAGTCAGTTGTGTGTGGGTGCAGGAGGTGGCACCAAAGCAGTCGTCAATGTAACGGAGGTAGAGGTCGGGGATGGGGCCCTGGTACGTCTCGAACAAGGATTGTTCAACGTGCCCGACAAAGAGGCAGGCGTAGCTGGGGCCCATGCGTGTGCCCATAGCTACGCCTTGTGTTTGGAGGAAATGGGAGGAGTCAAATGTAAAGTTATTGAGGGTGAGGACCAACTCCGCTAAGCGGAGGAGAGTGTCAGTGGCTGGGTATAGGTTGCTCCTCTGGTCGAGGAAGAACCGGAGGGCTCTGAGGCCATCCTGGTGGGGGATGGAGGTGTAGAGTGACCGGACATCCATGGTGAAGATGAGGGGGTGAGGGCCCAGAGAGTGGAATGCGTGGAGGCGGCGGAGAGTGTCTGAGGTGTCTAGAACATAGGTGGGGAGGGATTTGACCAAGGGGGATAGGATGGAGTCAAGGTATGTGGAGATGAGTTCGGTGGGGCACGAACACGCAGAGACAATGGGTCTGCCGGGAGAGCCGGGTTTGTGGATTTTGGGGAGAAGGTAAAAACGGGCCGTGCGGGGCTGGGGAACGATGAGTTTGGAGGCTTGGTCAGGTAGGGCGTGGGAATTGATGAAGTCGGTGATGGTGCTAGAAATGGTGGCCTGGTGCTCGTCAGTGGGGTCATGGTCCAAGGGTAAGTAGGAGGAGGTGTCCGAAGAGTTGGCGCGTGGCCTCAGCTTTGTAGAGATCGGCGCGCCAGACTACCACGGCACCTAAGACATATTATCTTAGTTCTTTCAGTCAAGGACGAAGAAGGAATGACAAACATCCCAAGGAAATTAACATTGAAACTCTCTCCAACAAGAATCAAATGTAAAAAAAAACCTGTAGGTAATGGAAATTAGATAAAGCAGAAAATACTATCATTGATATACCCTTTGTCCTATCCACCCCCTCTGACTTTTTCTGTAACTTATAACTTGTTTTTGTCGAAGAAGGAACTGCAGATGCTGGAAAATCGAAGGTAGACAAAAATGTTGGAGAAACTCAGCGGGTGCAGCAGCATCTATGCAGCGAAGGAAATAGGCAACGTTTTGGGTCGCGACCCTTTGGTTTTTCCTACTTTACTTTTTGAATCTTTAAAATTCAATCCATTTTCCAATCACAATGCATTTTTCCTGATTTTTGGAAATCTTAGACAATTAACATCAACTTCTCTCTAAAATTTCTGGAGATCCATCAATTTGATGGATTGGTTGAATTAATTGAAAGATACAGAATGGAAACAGGCCCGTTGGGTCACCGAGTTCACGCCAACCATCGATTAACCATTGACACTTGTTCAATGGGGTGGGAGCTTGCAATCTTCACGTGGTCCACCCTGTTTTGACTAATGCTGGGGACTTCAGAGAAACTCAGCGGGTGCAGCAGCATCTATGGAGCGAAGGAAATGGGCAACGTTTCGACCCGAAACCCTTCTTCAAACTTGTTTTTGTCCTTTTTTTGTTCACTTTCTCAGTCCTAAGAGCTGAGGCATTAACTCTGTTTTCTTTCCGCAGATGCAGACACGACCTGCTGATCATTTTGTGCTTTTATTTCAGAAATAAACGTTTTCAAAAAATGAAGCCAACTTTGGTTTTCGCGCCAATTCAACTTCTTAGCCAATGGGCCGCCGCGTTTTTTTTTTTCCCGCCTTGCAGCGTCGCGAGTCGCGAGGACCGTTGGACGGCGGCGCGCTCCCGCCAACTGTCTCTGGGGCCGCCATCTTTGTGCGGGGCGCGCCCAGTGTCCGAGTGCAGGTGCCCCTCTTCGCCGCCGCCATCTTTGTGCGGGGCGTCCCCAGTGGCTGAATGCAGGTGCCCCTCTTCGGTGCCGCCATCTTTGTGCGGGGCGCGCACAGTGTCCGAGTGCAGGTGTCCCTTTTCGCCGCCGCCATCTTTGTGCGGGGCGGCCCCAGTGGCTGAGTGCAGGTGTCCCTCTTCGCCGCCGCCATCTTTGTGCGGGGCGGCCCCCAGTGGCTGAGTGCAGGTGCCCCTCTTCGCCTCCGCCATCTTTGTGCGGGGCGCGCCCAGTGTCCCAGTGCGGGTGCCCCTCTTCGCCGCCGCCGCCGCCATCTTTGTGCGGGGCGCGCCCAGTGGCCGAGTGCAGGTGCCCCTCTTCGCCGCCGCCGCCGCCGCCGCCGCCATCTTCATGCGGGGCACTCGGTGGAAAGTGCTTTCTTCTCCCCCTCGCAGGTAAGAAGTAAATAAACAGGTTGGATTTCGGGGGCTGGGTGCAAAGTTCTCGAAGGAATTATTAGAGAAAGAAATTGCTAATATTTGAAGACTTATGTAAAGTAGTGGAAGTCCGTTTGCGAAGTTTGTCCCTGGAAGGACTGTGTGGGTGTGTGGGCAATAATGTTTGTAAACACCAGCCAGGACGTAATGTTTACATTCAATTAGTAATTAGCTTTGATTTTTATCAAGCTCTTAAAAAATGTAATTACGATTTAACATAAAACTGCTATGCAATTCTAATTTATTTAAAATATTTAGATATGCCTATAGAATCTGAATCGCATTATTTAGATATGGACCACTGGAAAGTAGAAAGCCTGCCCTGGTTTATGGTTATTTGAAAATAATTGGGAGGAAAGGATTTTTGGGATTACTCTGCGAGCTGGTATAGATTCGGTGGGCTGAATGTACTGGGATGTATGTGAAAAATGCTTCTGTTTCGATTGTATTGTGTATTACTGTCACCTGTACCAATTTACAGTGGAAAGCTTTGCTTTTGTGTTATCCAGTCAAATTATGTTCTACTTGTGTACAGTCATGCCATACACAAGTGCAACAGGTAGTGTGAAGCGAAAAATGTCAGAGTGCATAAGATAGTTTTACAGCATTGCAGTTATAGCTACCGGCCCAGATGGAGTACCTGGTAGGGTGCTCAAAGCGTGTGCCCTCCAGCTCACTGTCATCTTCACCAGAATTTTCAACCTCTCCCTGGACCAGGCAGTTATTCCGTCCTACCTAAAATCAGCCACAATCGTCCCAGTGCCGAAGAAGTCTCCCATCACCAGCCTAAATGATTACCGTCCCGTGGCCCTCACGGAGTGCTTCGAGAGATTGGTCCTCCAGCACATCAAGGACTATCTACCACCAGACTTCGACCCCCACCAATTCGCTTAACGCCAAAATAGATCCACGGAAGACGCCATCACCGTAGCTCTCCACTCTGTGCTGAGCCATCTGGAGCAGAGGCAGAGCTACGTCCGGATGCTCTTTGTGGATTATAGCTCAGCTTTCAACACAATCATTCCGGACATTCTCATTGATAAATTGGCCACTCTCGGCCTCCCCACTCTCACATGTGCCTGGATAAAAGATTTCCTCACCAACCGGCCCCAGACTGTGAGACTCGGCCCCCACCTCTCCTCCA
Source organism: Amblyraja radiata (assembly GCF_010909765.2). Taxonomy (NCBI): domain Eukaryota; kingdom Metazoa; phylum Chordata; class Chondrichthyes; order Rajiformes; family Rajidae; genus Amblyraja; species Amblyraja radiata. The sequence goes on along the minus strand of NC_045999.1, from coordinate 4,692,859 downwards.
CTCGCAGGTTGAGTACTGGCTCCCCACAGGGCTGTGTGCTGAGCCCCCTCCTATACTGTCTCTACACCCACGACTGTAGTCCGGCCCACAACAACAACCGCATCGTCAAATTTGCTGACGACACTACTGTAGTCGGACTTATTTCAAAGGGAGACGAGGCAGCCTACAGAGAGGAAGTCCTGAAGTTGACAACCTGGTGCTCAGAAAACAATCTGGCTCTGAACACCAGGAAAACAAAAGAGCTCATTGTCGACTTCAGGAGGCACAGCACCGACTTAGTCCCCCTACATATCAACGGCGAGTGTGTGGAGAGGGTCAACACCTTCCGGTTTCTCGGCGTCCTTATCTCTGCTGACATCTCCTGGACAGACAACACGACAGCGGTCATCAAGAAGGCTCAGCAGCGGCTGCACTTCCTGAGGGTTCTCAGGAAGCACAACCTGGACTCTAACCTGCTGCTGACCTTCTACCGCTCGTCCATCGAGAGCCTGCTGACATACTGCATTACAGCATGGTACGGCAGCTGCACCATGGCAGACAGGGAGAGGCTTCAGAGGGTAACTAGGACAGCACAGAAGATCATTGGTTGCCCTCTCCCCTCCCTGATGGATATTTATACATCCCGTTGCCTTAACAGGGCAAAGAATATCATCAAGGACAGCTCCCATCCTGCGTTTGGACTGTTCGACCTGCTGCCCTCTGGAAGGCGCTATAGGTGCATCAAAACTAGGACAAATAGACTCAGGAATAGTTGTTTTCCGAAAGTCATAACTACTCTTAACTCACACATGCACTGACTTCACAGCCCAACACCCGGACTTCCATCTACTCCATCCACGTACTGAAATTTGGAACTGTAATATGTATTGTAATTGTAATTTTAAATATTTTTAAAATAATTTTTAAATATTTTAATATAACTTTAAAAATCTGCCTAAGAATACTACCTATTCATCCTTCACCATTTTGCCTTTATAGATATGTATATAGCGCCGCAGAATTGTGCACCTATCCCCCCCCTTGTTTTGTTTTCTGTTTCTTGTTTTTTGTACTAAATTATATGTATGCACTGAGTACGAGCTGCTTTTAATCTCATTGTACATGTATAGTGACAATAAATGGCATATCTATATCTATCTATCTATAGAGAAAGTGTAGATTTAAAAAAAAGTGCGAGGCTGTCAATAAGGTTGGTTGGTTGGTTGGTTGATAAAATAAAATGAGCAGAAAGGAGGAGTAGATTGAGCATAACCAAATGGATCTTGAGGAAGTTCTTAGATGGAAAGGGAAAAAGATGTATAGGATGTTTCCACAAGTAAAACCAAATGATTTGAATGTTTTGCCACTAAAAAGTGGTTTGGACAGAGTGTTAGGATAGGAGATATCGGGTGAGAGAAAGTTGAAGTGCTATTGTGAAACAATATTTGAATCACAAGGGGTGGTGGGTGTATGGAACAAGCTGCTAGAGGAGGTAGTTGAGGCTGGGACTATCCCAACATTTAAGACACAAACAAGTACATGGATAGGACAGTTTGGAGGGATATGGACCAAACGCGGGCAGATGGGAATGGTGTAGCTGGGATATGTCTCTACTATTTATTTCATTCCCCTTACATGTTTTTCCTCTACATGCTCAATTTTTGTAAGGTGTCCTTGAGACTCTTGAAAGGCGCCCATAAATAAAATGTATTATTATTATTATTATATGTTGGCCGGTGTGGGCAAGTTGGGCCGACGGGCCTGTTTCCACGCTGTATCACTCTATGACTCTATGACAAGGATTTTGCCAAAACTGGTGTGCATGAGTTAGAATAAACTGAATAGGCTGAGATTGCTTTTGCTGGAGCGCAAGTAGATATAGAGGTTTGTAAAGTAATTAAGGGCATAGATAAGATTAATTATCACAGTTTTTCCCCCAGGATAGAAGATAAAGGTTTATGATGAGAGGTAAAAGTTACAAGCCATGTATTATCCTGTTGTGTAGTAACATGAGTTACCTGCAGGATTGACACAAAATGATGGAGTAACTCAGCAGGACAGGCAGCATCTCTGGATAGAAGGAATGGGTGACGTTTCGGGTCGGGACTCTTCTTCAGACTGAGCTGCTTCACCCATTCCTTCTATCCAATGATGCTGACTGTCCCACCGAGTTACTCCAGCATTTTGTGTCCATCTCAGGTGTAAACCAGTATCTGCAATTCCTTCCTACACATTATTGTGTTGTGCTGCAGCAAGTAATAATTTCATTGTTCTATCTGCGACATATGACAATAAAACACTCTAGACCAGTGGTTCCCAACGTGGGGCGTACGCCCCACAGGGGGGCAATTTGATTTTTAAGGGGGGCATCAGGTAAACATATGTAGTTTATGTTTCAGATGTTATTTTGAGTAAATTCCATTTTCTGAGAATTATTTCTTTGTCTGCTCGTGCTAAAATATGGGGGGGGGGGGCATCAGGATTTTAGAGGTGATTAGGTGGGGCATGGCCAAAAAAAGGTTGGGAACCACTGCTCTAGACTCTTGACCAGCATTGCTTCATTCGTGGATAATTTCCAAAATACAGCACCAAAATCTATCAAAATGAACATGGTTTGATTGTAACTCTGAGTCCAGGCATTCTTTTTACATATGTAGCATAAAAGACAAAATGCTTAAATACTTTAATGTGCTTAAGGACATTGAAGACAAGAACCTTAAGCACATTGAAGACAAGTATTTAAGCATTTTGTTGTGCTTTGCTTCCTGTTCTGCCATTTAGTAACCAGAGGTGAAGTTGATTTTGATGTGTAATTATAGAGCATTTGGCAGTATTATGTCCACTAACATATTGAAAAGTTCACATTTTCTTTTGTTTCAGTGAACACTTGAATCCTCAAGATAAGATGCATCGGGCCAAAAAAGCCTGGTTCTCCCAAAGTGTGAGCAGACACATTTGTGATATTTGGGGTATGCATGTATTGCAACTCTTATTCAAGATTGTAATCTTACTTTATTATTTTTTGATAAATGTAGATTTATCATTAGATTTTAATCAATGACCTATTCACTTTGATTTCCTGGCTCAAGCCAAAGTTGACAATTTTAGATAAAGTAATGGGAAATATTAAAATTGAGTTGATATAGTCCATAGAGTGATATAGTGTGGAAATAGGTACTTCGGCCCAACTTGTCCACAGCAGCCAACATGTCCCAGCCACACTAGTCCCATCTGCCTGCGTTTGGTCCATTTCCCTCCAAACCTGTCTTTTTTCCTCTTCTATTGCCTTTGCCCCTGACAGTAACAATGGCTCAATCTTGATCCTCATCTTGATCCTTCACCATCTATTCTGGAAGTACAGATCGTGGCCTACTGACATTATACTACATTTTCAGATGTATGGTCCTTAAAATGAAACTACAAACCAAGCCCCAGTCTTCTGTCTCAGGTGGTTGTAAAATATACCATGACATTATATTTAAGACGAGAAGGCATTAACTACATTTGTGCCATATTGATGCAGCTAGTAGAGCTGATGCCTCACAGCCCCAGAGACCCGGGTTCGATCCTGACCTCAGGTGCAGTCCGTGCGGAGTATTCACGTTCTCCGGGTGCTCCGGTTTCCTCCCACATCCTAAAGACGTACGTTTTTGTAGGCTGATTGCCCTCTGTAAATTGTTCCGTGTGTGTACGGACTGTGTTGAACCAGTATGTGAACCAGTGATCGATGGTCAGCGTGAGATAGTTTTAGTTCGTCTTTTGGGATGCAAATAATCGGTTAGGATTCAGGAGTTGGATCAGAATTCAAGTCCCACCCTTCTATTCAGATGTAAATGAGTAAAGTTCAACACGAATCTTAATAAAATACAAATGAGGATTAATTTGCAAATTGACTCTGACAATGTTGGCCTGTGCCTTGAAATAGAGGAGGAGAGGTGGTGGTAGGGAGAATAATTTTTTTCATACAACATTAATATGAAACAGGGAAGGGGACGGAGAAGGAGCAAAGACTGAAGAAAGCCCAAGAAAAATTGAAAGGGCACTTTGATCGGTCACTTGAATGAATATAACTGTAGATAGAACTTGGAATGACTGCAGTTTACTTTCCCCTTTGTTAAATAAAGTACAATAGCAATGTGCCAGATGCAATGAAATATTTTTCATGTATGTTCATACAAATAATGATGAGTAATAAGCTCAATGATAAAAGTTTTGTCACCTTGAAATTGATTTTCAGTTCAAGTTGAATCTCCAATAAAGATGCTTACTCCAGTCTTTATGGCTTCTTGTAGCATAGTTCTGTCACATAATTGAATTGGAATTTGCTATTTTTAGACACAAGTACACAATTCATGGATACCTCCACTGCAGAAAGAGGCCTCTCAGCCCATCGTACACTTGCTACCTCTTTGAAACCTACTTACTTTATGCTAAAACAATGAGAATTTGTTCCACTAGATACAAAATGCTGGAGTAACTCAGCAGATTGGCAGCATCCCTGGAGAGAAGGAATGAGTGAGATTTTGGGTCAAGACCCTTCTTCAGACTTGGTCACGACCCGAAACGTCACCCATTCCTTCCCTCCAGAGATGCTGCCTGCCCTGCAGAGTTACTCCAGCATTTTGTATCTACCTTCGATTTAAACCGGCATCTGCAGTTCTTTCCTACAGAATTTGTTGCAGTTTTGGTTGAGAAGGTGACTTTGATAAATGTGTGTTGTACTAATAAGGTTTGAACACCTTTTAAATCCTATTTAAAACTTTTAATAATTGCCCTTATTGGAATGATTCGAATAAAAATATTCTTATTTGTTGATTTCAATACCTGGATTTTGTATTTCTTCCTGCAGTCAATGAAGGTGGGATTATTACAAATTGGTGTGCGGCTGATTTCTTATTTAGTAACGATGCTTCTCATCCTGACACACAGAGGTATAATACATTGAATATTATTATTGTATTATAATATGAAATATTATCAATTATTAATTGATCTTAACATTGTGGTTCATCACTAGTTCTTCAGTTAAGACTATAACATGTAGTTTGTAGTGTTGTGCCGAACAGGTCTACTAAGTAGACCAGTCACCCTCACGCCTTGTGTGTCTTTTTTCTTAACATTTTGATGCCATTGCTTAGATTGTGTTGACGATAGATGGCATTGTCTATGGTTAGGTCATGCACAGTCT
>NC_045999.1:4337015-4377492 GCF_010909765.2 Amblyraja radiata | reverse complement strand
CACACACACACACAGACACACACACACACACACAGACACAGACACAGACACACACACACACACACAGACACACACACACACACACAGACACACACACAGACACACACAGACACACACACACACACACACACAGACACACACACACACACACACAGACACACACAGACACACACACACACACACACAGACACACACACACACACACACACGCACACAGACACACACAGACACACACACACACACACACACACACACACACACAGGCAAATCACCCAAGTGAGTTCGGGGCACCGACCGACGGACGACGATGGAGGGAGGTTGCCAGGTCCACGGGATGCTCCTCTACCCACCGCCGCCACCACACAGACCGACCGCTACCCGACATTGGGCCGCCGCCACACATACCGTCTTTGCCTCCTCTACCCTGACCGCCACACACCGCCCGTCCTCTCCCGTGCTCGTGCCCGTGCCCGCCGCTACCCGTGCGCGTGCCCTGCCCTGACGTGCCCGTGCCCGCCGCTACACGTGCCCGTGCCCTGCCCCTGACGTGCCCGTGCCCGCCGCTACCCGTGCGCGTGCCCGCCGCTACCACCCACACACACACACTGTGCCCGTCTCTCTGCAGCGCCCCCAGCGCGGCCCGGTCACCGCGAGGTCACGCGACACTGGAGCCCTGCAACTGTCAACGCTCGCGCCCAACGGCAACGCACCCGCGGCCCGCGCGCACAACCTTACTGGGGGGGGGGGGTATATGGGATGTGAGATATGGGATGGGGGATATGGGATGGGGGTATATGGGATGGGGGATATGGGATGGGGGATATGGGATGGGGGTATATGGAATGTGAGATATGGGATGGGGGATATGGGATGGGGGTATATGGAATGGGGGATATGGGATGGGGTATATGGGATGGGGTATATGGGATGGGGGTATATGGAATGTGAGATATGGGATGGGGATATGGGATGGGGGTATATGGAATGGGGGATATGGGATGGGGTATATGGGATGGGGGATATGGGATGGGGGATATGGGATGGGGTATATGGGATGGGGGATATGGGATATGGGATATGGGATATGGGATATGGGATCCGGGATATGGGATATGGGATCCGGGATATGGGATATGGGATATGGGATATGGGATATGGGATATGGGATATGGGATATGGGATATGGGATATGGGATATGGGATATGGGATATGGGATGGGGGATATGGGATGGGGGATATGGGATGGGGGTATATGGGATGGGGGTATATGGAATGGGGGATATGGGATGGGGGATATGGAATGGGGGATATGGGATGGGGGATATGGGATGGGGTATATGGAATGTGAGATATGGGATGGGGGATATGGGATGGGGGTATATGGAATGTGAGATATGGGATGTGGGGGGTTAGGGGGAGGGGAGTTTTGGCAGGAGGGGATTGTGCGGTGGAGGGGGGTATTTGGGGGGAGTGGAGGGGATTTGGGGGGGGAAGCAGAGGATGGTGAGGAAAGGGGGGCATTGGGGGGGGGGATGGAGACAGTTGCTGGGGGGTGACAAGTGGGAACACCAAGTTACCAGTTATCTGATCGGTACAGAAGGTGCTAGTGGGGAGAGATGAAGGGCAGATGGAACCAGATAGGGAGGAGGTCACTGGGTGAAACGTGTGGGTATTAGGCGGATGGAGTCAGGGGAGGGGTCCTCCTAGATCCCTATGCTCCACAACACTCTCAAGGACCCTACCATTCACGGTGAAGGTCCTTTAAGCCCCTGTCCCACTTAGGAGACCTAAACAGCAACCTCTGGTGACCTTGCCCTCCACCCAAGGTTTCCATGAGGTCACCGGAGGTTTTGGTCACTCTCCCTAATCGTTGAAAGTGGTTTCCGCGTGGTCGGGGCTTCATCTAGGTTGCTGCTATTTATCATCCAGTGTATATAGCATCTGACCTTTTTTTTCACTCATGTACTATTAATCCTCTCAAAACATATTTTCTATGTTCTGGATGCCAAGATCTGCAGTATCTTTACTCTCCATTTTACTTCATCAGGATTAATTGCTAGATCTAATTTCCCTCTTTGATTCAACTTTTCATTTTTATTGTTTGCCTTAAAATGCTTAAAGGGCCTGTCCCACTTGGGCGACCTAATCCACGAGTTTAGAACGACTAGCTATGAGTGGAAAATTATCACATAATGAAATGGTGTCATGTTTGCATTTTTTCCTCCGGCCAGTTATCGACCAACAACTACCTGCGACTACCATCACGACCTACTACGACCTACCTACGAGTAAAAAGTATCAATTTTTTCCATGCCGACCTTTTTATTTACTCGTGGACATTTTTTATCAGGCTGGAAAAAACGCCGCGACCTACTTGGGGCCACGAGTGCGCGGAGACTACTCACGAGCATGGGGAAGAGTTACGAAGACCTCCTACGACCTTGTGGCGAGTATGTCAAGGGCAAACTCGGCAGAGGTCGCCAATTAGGTTGTGAAAGTGGGATAGGGGCTTTAGGACCAGCATATTAAAAACCCAGTATAAATGCAACCTACAGTCACATAATTCTAATGAAAGTGAATGTGAGAGAAGAGATTCAGAAAGTTCCATTTTGCCCAGCACTATAGTTGGAATGCAGACAAGAATATTTGAATCACACGAAGGGTAGTGGTTGAATGGAACGAGTTGCCTGAGGAGGTATTTGAGGCGGGGATTAACGCAACGTTTAAGAAACAATTAGACAGGTACATGGATAGGACAGGTTTAGAGGGATATGGACCAAACGCGGACAGGTGGGACAGGTGTAGCTGGGCCGGTCTGGGCAAATTGGGCCGAAGGGCCTGTTTCCATGCTGTATGACTAGGTTTTTAACAAATGTAACATAGACAAATGTTCTCATTCAGCGTGTTTATTACAGACTTGGGACAGTTGTTAAATTGATGAAAGCACAGTCTTTAAGGCCTGTGCGAAAGGTGTCACTGCATATGTGGGTGGACAAGACAAAGCGCACAAGCAAACTCATCAGCGGCTGGGTGAACACTGGTCTTTCAATTGTTGGCACTGCTGTTGACACTGCTGTAGCAGCTGCTGACATTGTTGTTGGCATTGCTCCAGTGTCTTTGATTGCGGTTGCCCCCCCTGCTGCTGCTGCTGTTGCTGCTGCTGCTGCTGCTGCTGCTCCTCACACAACACAATCACTTTGAGTGCTGTACCTTTCTTCACCAGCTCAAATGCTTCTATTGCTTGCTCCAGAGGCATGCGATGTGTGATCAATGGTTTCACATCTATTTTCTTTGAGGCCAACATGTCAATTGCAGTTGGCCACCTAAAATACAAAATAAAAAGGCAGGTTTCATTTTGTACAGCATTATAGTGGGAAAGCAGACAAGAATATTTAAATCTATACTCATAGTACAATATAGACACAAAATGCTGGAGTAACTCAGCGGGACAGGCAGCATCTCTGGAGAGAAGGAATGGGTGATGTTTCAGGTCGAGACCCTTCTTCAGACTGATCGACGTTGGTGAGGCCACATTTAAAGTATGGTGTTCAGTTTTGGTCACCCTGTTATATGAAAGATGTATCTCGACCCGAAACGTCACTCATTCCCTTCTATCCAGAGATACTGCCCGTCATGCCGAGTTACTCCGGCATTTTGTGTCTATCTTCATAGGAAAGATGTTAAGCTCGAAAGGGTGCAGCAAAGATTTAAGAGGATGTTGCCAGGAGTCGTGGTCCTGAGCAAGAGGGAGAGGTTGAATGAGCTAGGGATTTATTCCTTGGACGGCAGTAAGATGAGGGGGTAATCTTATAGAGGTGTAAAAGATCATGAAAGAAATAGATAGGGTAAATGCACATACTTTTTTACTCAATAGGGCAATGAGGAACATGGGGACATAGGTTTAAGGTGAGGGAGGAAAGAATGAATGGGCAATTTTTTTTACACAAAGGGTGTTAGGTATATGGAATGAGCTGCTGGAGGAGGTAGTTGAGGCACAAGGTATCACAACACTTAAAAAAACATTTGGACATGCACATGGATAGATAGGATAGGTTTCATAGAAACATAGAAAATAGGTGCAGGAGTAGGCCATTCGGCCCTTCGAGCCTGCACCGCCATTCAATATGATCATGGCTGATCATCCAACTCAGTATCCTGTACCTGCCTTCTCTCCATACCCCCTGATCCCTTTAGCCACAAGGGCCACATCTAATTCCCTCTTAAATATAGCCAATGAACTGGCCTTCAAGGGATATGGGCCAAATGAAAGCAGGTGGAAACTAATATACATGCATGTTGGTCGACATGAGTAAGTTGGGTCGAAGGGCCTGCTTTCGCACTCCATCTCTTTGACTCTTCATATCATTTAATTAGAATGAATGATCCCAAGAACACAATCAAATATTCATTTACCAGAACCCCAAAAATACTACTGTGAAAAGTTAAATATTTTATGTTTTCAGTATGTTATTCTTCCTTCTGCACAATTTGCAATGGGCCTGGCAGTCACTGCCATTCAGAAATCCTCACCACAATCAAAAAGATCATCCCCCATCAGTACCCCGTTCCTGCCTTCTCCCCATATCCCCTGACTCCAAGGGTCTCAACCAGAAACGTCACCCATTCCTTCTCTCTAGAGATGCTGCCTGTCCCACTGAGTTACTCCAGCTTTTTGTGTCTATTTCAGGAGAGAATACTTGTTACTTTGGGGGTACTTACGTGTTGCAGTATCTGAAAACCCCTCGGATATCCAGCTCTCGGGTTATTGCAGTTAGTAAAGGGGCATTTGTCGAAGTTTGGCCCATGCCAATTAATACCAGTACTCCTCCTGCCCTGGTAGCCTAAAAGAAGAAAGAGGTAAGCCAGATAATAAAAATGTCTTCATTCTAAAACAATACATAAAAATTGGAGTTTACTGCTTTTCCCATTCATTTTCCTTTGTGAGGCCGGTGAAGGAAAAATGGGAAAAAAAAAATTAGAGGAGCCGATTATAATGCATAACCACAACGTGGGTATCTGATCTGAAGCTCATTTCATAGTCAAACATGATATCAAAGTTGCAACAGTGATGTGGAGTAGAGACAGAATCAGTGGTTGGCTGGGAATCAAAGTAAATGACTTAAAGGGCCTGTCCCACGAGCATGCGACTGCATGCGGCAAGCGCGACCAAACTGGAAGCGGGGGCCGTGCGGAGGTCGAGTGAGTGACGTGAAGTTCGAGCGAAGTCCGTGGGAAGTTCGCGAGTGACGTACGGCATCGAGGTGGCTGCGGGCTGGCAGGCCGTTGCCGCGCGGAATTTTTGAACATTCAATTTTTCGGAGCCCCGCGCGATGTCGGTACCAGCTCCGCACAACTCCATACGGCTCCGGCGATCGAAGTGGGACTGGCCCCGTGAGGCCGTATGGCTCAAGCGACCACGTTAGGTCGCACTTGCCGCATGCAGTCGCATGCTCGTGGGACAGGCCCTATAGTCCATCCCAAAATAGGGGAAGTTGCTGCTCATCTACTCGAAATATTGAAAAAAGTTTGACAATTTAGAAGCACTTAATGAGAAGGTAGTGAGGTAGACCTTGGTAAAACTGACATGATGTTCTTAGGTGATATTGCCAAGGCGCCACCATGGAGATAAGATAAAGAAGTCTGCCTTAGTTACATTGTTGGGTAATACCAGAAGGACCAATGTTGAAAGTAAATATGTTGCAGAGTAGTCACCAGCTCACCACATATTCTTTCAAGATTGTGTTAATGACAGCACCATTGTGATATTAAGTTTTATCTTCAGAGAGTTTCGGTGCGTGCAATATTCATGCCCTGGAACGATGAAGATTACAAAAAGTTGTGAACACTGCCCACTCCATCTGACCTCCCCACCATTGAAGGGATTTACCGGAGCATCATCAGAGACCCACACACCATCCTGGCCACACACTCACTTCACCCCTGCCATCGGGATGAAGATGCAGAAGCCTGAAAACTGTAAAGTCTAGGTTCAGGAACAGCTTCTTCCCTACAGCCATTAGGCTAACAAAAACACTAAAACCTCAAATAAGCTCTGAACTACATAGACTATTGTTCAAGAAGGAACTGCAGATGTTGGAAAATCGAAGGCAAACGTTGTCATTTTCCTTTGCTCTATAGATGCTGCCGCACCCGCTGAGTTTCTCCAGCAATTTAGACTATTATTGTTATTATTGCACTATTATCGTCTGTTTGTTATGTGTATGTGTGTGCCCGTGTGTATATACACACACTGAACTTTTTTTTCCTCATTTATTATATTGTTTACCGTGTACCATGTTTTCATATTCTGTTGTGCTGCTGCAAGTAAGAATTTCATTGTTTTATGAATGAATAAGTTTATTGGCCAAGTATTCACATACAAGGAATTTGCCTTGGTGCTCCGCCCACAAGTGACAACATGGCATACAGTGACAGTTAAATAGATGCATAAAACATTAAACATTAATAATAAAAATTATCTGGGACCTATAACAATAAAACACTCTTGACTTGAATAAAGTTTAGTAAGGAAATGAAAACATCAGTTCAGATAAACGCTGCAAGGCAGTCAATAATAAATGGTCAGTGGTCGTGGTGATGCAATGTATCAGCAAGCCATGAATAGCTAGTTCAATTCTCCTTCATCAAGTTATGAAACTAAAATTGTTAACTTGTGAGCTGCCACCAGGTAGACTTCAGCAGCAAAACAATAATTGATCTCTAAATCGGAACACACAGACACGAGCTGGGGTTTGAAAGGCATAGATAGGTCAGACAGTCAGAACTCTTCTATCATGGTGGAAATGTCAAAGACTAGAGGGCATCGTTCTAACGAGGGGAGCAAAATTTAGATGTGTGGTGTGTGGCCGTTTTTTCTTTACACACAGAGAGTGGTGGGTGCTTGAACTGCTCCGTCAGAGGTGGCAAAGGCATATACAATAGTGGTGGTTAAAAGGCTTTTAGTGAGGCATTTAAATATTCAGGGAATGAGGAGGGATGTGAATCAAGTGCAGGCAGCTGAGATTAGTTTATCTTGGCACGTGTTCGACAGAGACATTGTGGACCAAGGGCTTGTTCCTGTTCCTGTTCCTGCACTGTTGAATGTTCGATTTTCCAGGGTGGATTTGTATTTTTGTATTTAATCATGCAAAGCTTTGACCATACATCAGTTCCACAACTTTAATACTCACATAGATTCCAGTCTGGACACTTTGTTCTGCTCCGGTGGCATCAATAGTTACATCTGGCATGCCACAAAGACTAGTCTTCACCTTCTGTGCCAATTCACGAGGGCATGTACATTTTTCCACTTTAAAGACAGCAGCGGCACCCAGGCACTTTGCCATATCCAGTCGCTCCTGTACCATGTCTGGAACAATTTAATGAGCTGATGAGACCTCAGATTATTAAATTGTGTCTGACCAATTTGCCTTTTTTACTTTTGCAGAATATCACAACGTTCCCACTCACTATGAACTCTTTTCACGCTTCAATGAAAATACTGACACGAGCAATAAAAATAAAATTAAACTTTTCTTAAATTATACAAGATGCTGGTAAAATGAACTCTGGATGAGGTTATGCTCATTTTAAAAAATGGCACTCAAATACCTAATTTAATGACCAATTAAAAGGGGTTCCTCTAATGTAAGGTGCAGCCAGGGGAAGGTGTTGGAAGAAGATACAATATTGGCATTTAAATAGCATTTAGACGCACACAAATATGTAGGGAATGGAGAGAAATGGATCACGAGCAGGCAGAGGCGGCTGGTTTCATTTGACATCATTTCCACAAATATGTAGTATAATGTTCTATGTAGGGATGGGATACTGAGTTGGATGATCAGCCATGATCATATTGAATGGCTGTGCAGGCTCGAAGGGCCGAATAGCCTACTCCTGCACCTATTTTCTATGTTTCTATGTAATCTTTAAGGGACGTATGCAATTCCAAGTCTATGTATCTTATCTGTCCTTAAAGCAGCCAAGTAATCCATTCAGTTTCATGGGCTTGGCTTGGGCCAAGCTTGGGCTGCTTACAACCCAGTGGTTTGGCTTTCTTGATTATTATTAATTTCTCTAACTTCAATGAACCCTCGCAACCCTCTCTCCTCCCCCCCCCCCACCAGCTTCAAAGTCGTCTTGAGTCTCATTGTCTGTAGCATTCTCACCTAGCACACAGCTAACGATAGCCTGTTTCCTTTATCAGCATAACTTTTTCACATATCTTTCATTCATTTGTTCTATATTCCTCTACTTCACTGTCTACACCTCTTGTTTCCCTCTCCCCGACACTCAGTCTGCAGAAGTGTCTCGACCTGAAACGTCACCTATTCCCTTTTCTCCAGGGATGCTGTCTTACTGAATACTGAGCTGAGTTACTCCAGCTTATTGTGTCAAAGTTCAATGGGTAATTATGGACTGGGCAGTAAACTGCGACCCGAGTTCTATGAACAATGTTTTAAAACCTACAAATAACCTTACCGCAAACAGCAATGGGACAAGCCCCCATGGTCTTGGCAACAAGCAGATTCAGAAGTCCAACTGGTCCTACATAAAAGACAGAACGCACAAATATTTGTTCCAAGGTACATTTTGTATTCTCGCAGTTAATGATAATTTCTGCTTGCATGTGTGTATGTGGGGTGGGGTGTGTGTGAGTGTTTTTGTTGTCAATATCAATTTGTCTCAAGGTCAAATTTTGTCAGTTCCCCTTTTGGTTAATAATATCAGTGGAAGGAGATCCGCTTTAGAAACTACATACCTGCTCCCATGATGAGGACCTTGTGACCCATCTGTACCCTACCTCTGCGACAGGCATGGATCGCGACAGACAGCGGCTCAACCAGTGCACCTTCCTCATAACTCACACACTCTGGAAGCCTAAAATTGGGAAATTATAAGCATTAAACTCTTCTTATTGGAAACATATAATTCAATAGCATGAAGCTTTCCGCGTCATTCCTCATTTTTAGCATTGAGTGATGTTGAACTCAAAATGGAATATGAACAACATTCAGAAACCTCCTGTCCACTAACCTGTCCACTATCATTAGCTAATTGTAGCAGCAGCTATCATTGTAGCTATGCTTACTATATTGTATTACTATATATATATATATGCTTACAATATATATACTAAATGCCATATCTATAAGTGTTTCTAGACAATAGTCGTTTATTAAATGGAACATGATTATGCTATCAAATGATGATAAAATAGGTTAAAAATGATATAAATTAATACAATTCCATGGCATGTAACATATGCCATACATTATCTATTGGTTTGAAAGTTTATTCAGAAGTCTGTTTAAGGATATTCAAAAACAGAATGAATTAGATCTCCTGATACTCCATTGACTGAAGTTAATAACTAGCATAAACTGTACTTTAGTAATTGATGGAGTGAAGTCATACCTTGACTATTTATTGCCTTCCTGCTACTTATCCTAATGTTTTACAGCACATCACCACTGAGTTGTAATTACTAGAAAATCTTTATTTGGCTGCTTGTGCCATGAATTGAAAAAAAATTCTATCGCAGTTTCAGGAACAAAAAGTCTTGGGTGTGCATGCACATAGATCTTACAAGTGGTAGGTCAACAAAACAATTAAAAAATAGTATAAAGGGCCTGTCCCACTTACGCAATTTTTTCGGCAACTTGCCGCCACCCGTCATAGTCGCAAAAGCAGGTCTCCGACAATTTTCAACATGTTGAAAATCCAGCGGCGACCAGAAAAAGGTACGACTCTTTGGGCGACTACTCACGACCATACAGGCGGCACCCCTTGACATGTCGACACGTGACGCTTGTTTGGTTGTGAGTAGTTGCCCAAAGAGTCGTACCTTTTTCTGGTCACCGCTGGGTTTTCAACATGTTGAAAATTTTCGGCAACCTGCTGCGACTATGACGGGTGTTGGCAAGTCGCCGAAAAAAATCGCGTAAGTGGGACAGGCCCTTAAGATGTAAGAAATGAAACCGATTTGCAGGAAAATCTAAGCATGGCCTTGATAGGGCCTTCTTCTATGTTGTGATAGTTCTGTAATTTGAACAATAACTTATTGGAATAGTTAATTTGTAGCTGTCTTTTACCTAATGTTGTAGACAATTAAGTCCTCATTTTCGAATGAATATAGAAACATAGAAATTAGGTGCAGGAGTAGGCCATTCGGCCCTTCGAGCCTGCACCGCCATTCAATATGATCATGGCTGATCATCCAACTCAGTATCCCGTACCTGCCTTCTCTCCATACCCTCTGATCCCCTTAGCCACAAGGGCCACATCTAACTCCCTCTTAAATATAGCCAATGAACTGGCCTCGACTACCCTCTGTAGCATAGAGTTCCAGAGATTCACCACTCTCTGTGTAAAAAAAGTTCTTCTCATCTCGGTTTTAAAGGATTTCCCCCTTATCCTTAAGCTGTGACCCCTTGTCCTGGACTTCCCCAACATCGGGAGCAATCTTCCTGCATCTAGCCTGTCCAACCCCTTAAGAATGTTGTAAGTTTCTATAAGATCCCCTCTCAATCTCCTAAATTCTAGTGAGTATAAACCAAGTCTATCCAGTCTTTCTTCATAAGACAGTCCTGACATCCCAGGAATCAGTTTGGTGAACCTTCTCTGCACTCCCTCTATGGCAATAATGTCCTTCCTCAGATTTGGAGACCAAAACTGTACGCAATACTCCAGGTGTGGTCTCACCAAGACCCTGTACAACTGCAGTAGAACCTCCCTGCTCCTATACTCAAATCCTTTTGCTATGAAAGCTAACATACCATTCGCTTTCTTCACTGCCTGCTGCACCTGCATGCCCACTTTCAATGACTGGTGTACCATGACACCCAGGTCTCGCTGCATCTCCCCTTTTCCTAGTCGGCCACCATTTAGATAATAGTCTGCTTTCCTGTTTTTGCCACCAAAATGGATAACCTCACATTTATCCACATTATACTGCATCTGCCAAACATTTGTCCACTCACCCAGCCTATCCAAGTCACCTTGCAGTCTCCTAGCATCCTCCTCACAGCTAACACTGCCCCCCAGCTTAGTGTCATCCGCAAACTTGGAGATATTGCCTTCAATTCCCTCATCCAGATCATTAATATATATTGTAAATAGCTGGGGTCCCAGCACTGAGCCTTGCGGTACCCCACTAGTCACTGCCTGCCATTGTGAAAAGGACCCGTTTACTCCTACTCTTTGCTTCCTGTTTGCCAGCCAGTTCTCTATCCACATCAATACTGAACCCCCAATGCCGTGTGCTTTAAGTTTGTATACTAATCTCTTATGTGGGACCTTGTCGAAAGCCTTCTGGAAGTCCAGATACACCACAACCACTGGTTCTCCCCTATCCACGCTACTAGTTACATCCTCGAAAAATTCTATAAGATTCGTCAGACATGATTTACCTTTTGTAAATCCATGCTGACTTTGTCCAATGATTTCACCACTTTCCAAATGTGCTGCTATCCCATCTTTAATAACTGACTCTAGCAGTTTCCTCACTACCGATGTTAGACTAACTGGTCTGTAATTCCCCGTTTTCTCTCTCCCTCCCTTCTTAAAAATATCAATGTATTCTTCAATAATTTCATCAGTCTCTCCACAGGTAGCTCTCAGTCCACCATAATATGTTGCCTTGCGTAAGACCCATGTTAGTGGCAGGTCCCTTGGACTAATTATTTGCCCAAATTCTATCTCTGCATTTCATAAAGGCATCCCGCATGTGTATGTTTCAAATAATTAATAAGTTTAGGTGAAACTTAAACGCAAACATAAACTCAAATTATCCTTGAGGCTTAATTCACCCTTAATTTCAATTTATGAACAAGTCAGTGGTCTCAGCTGATGCATAATATTAATCTTGTCGTTGCCCAATATTTAATCTATGCTAGGGACAATGGTGTGATGCTGGTGAGGCCACATTTTGAGTATTGTGTTCCGTCTGGGCACCATGTTATAGGAAAGATGTTGTCAAGCTTGAAAGAATACAGAGAAGATTTACGAGGATGTCGCCAGGACTGGAGGGTCTGAGCTATAGGGAGAGGTTGAGCAGGCTGGAACTCCACTCCTTGGAGCGCAGGAGGATGAGGGGTGACCTTATAGATGGGCTTAAAATCATGAGAGGAATAGATTGGGTAGATGCACAGAGTCTCTTGCCCAGAGTAAGTGAATCGAAGACCAGAGGGAGTAGGTTTAAGGTGAAGGGGAAAATATGTAATGGGAATCTGAGGGGTAACCTTTTCACACAAAGGGTGGTGGGGGTGTGGAACAAGCTGCCAGAGGAGGTAGTTGAGGCAGGGACTATCTCAACGCTGAAGAAACAGTTAGACAGGTACATCGATAGGACAGGTTTGGACTGATATGGGACAAACTCTGGCAGGTGGGACTAGTGTAGCAAGGGCATACTGGCTGGTGTGGGCAAGTTGAGCTGTATCACTCTGGCTCTATGATCAGCCTTTATTTTCATTCCCAACCTTGAGATGGCCACGGCCATGCAAGTAAGTAATCATGAGCGACTTACTTGAAGCAGTACTTGGCATTGTGGACATAGTACCGACATAGGGTCCCGTCGTCGGGAGGAGTAGCACAGAAAAAAATTGTTGAAGAAAGATTGTAACGTCCAATTTTGCAATAGTCACAATTCTCTCGAGGAACGCCAGGCTCGATGGTAACTCTGTCACCTGCAGTGGAGGAAATACTTGAGATAAATGCATGCATGTTTTCTTCCAGCAAACAATCACTGTTTATTAGTATTACTGGCACAGAATGTAATCATTATAGTCAATGCCTACTATGTTCTGTTGTGCTGTAGCAAAGCAAGAATTTCATTGTCCTATCATGGATACATGACAATAAACTCACTTGAACTCACTTGAACTTGAATATTTGTATTCCCTTATCTGGGGCAAGGCCTAGTCTTTTCCCATCCCAACTATTAGACATAGTCATTTAGTCAACTATTCTTATTAGTAAATCAAAAGAGAGCCATTATGACATTAATTTCCAAATAGGCCAATGATGTTATTTCTTTACGGTGAAATCATCAGCTTAATATCAGACTGTCACCACACAGTGATGTGGGTTCAGATCTTCTAAACTGCGTGAAAATGTTGCCTATTGCTCCTTTTTAAATGCCCCCTCACCTTAAACCTATGCCCACATTCGGCTACTCTGGTGAAAGCTACCTAATCCACCACCCTCATGATTTTTTTAATACCTCTTTAAGGTCATCCCTTAGTTTCCAATGTTTCAGCAAAGGAAAGATCCAGCCTCTCAGACTTCTCCTTATAACTCTAACCTTCCAGATCTGGCAACATAAAATCTCTGCAAGGTTAAGACGCAAAATGCTGGAGTAACTCAATGGATCTGGCAGCATCTCTGGAGAAAATGGATAGGTGACGCTTCGGGACGGAGCCTTCTTCAGATTGATTGTAGGGATATGGGAACTGGAAGCACGAAAAGACCAGGACAAATCAGGGTCGACATACACAGGAGTGTATGTTGAAGTTACCTAAAATTAGAGAATTCTATGTTCATACTGCTGGAGTAGTAAGCTACCCAAGTGAAATATGAGGTATTCTTCCTCCCATTTGCGTGTAGCCTCACCTGGCAATGGAGTGGGCCTAGGACAGAAAGGTCAATGTGGGAATGAGAAGAGGAGTTAAAAGGGTTTGCAACTGGGAGATCCAGTAGGCCAATGTGCATTTGAAACAGTAGCAGAACCCAGTTGCAGCAGAGGTGTTCAGATCAAAACCCCGATGAGACCGATGAGTTTCAGTGACTAGTTAGAACTGACCTCAAGGGCCAGAGTTAGGGTGGGAGATTGCAATTTTCACGTGGTCCGCCCTGTTTCAACGAATGCAATTAACCCGGCGTGCACAATCAAATAGAACAAGTTGTCCTACAACTTTAGGCTGTGCACGCCATACGCAGGAAGAAGTAGAAGGGACAGAGTTAATTGCAGAAAAAGTGAGATCATGTTCTTTGGAGACTGGTCCAATCAATCTTTTGGGTCAGATTTGGCCAGTTCTAATTCATCAACCATAACACTGCCTCATTTGATATTCTCTAGGTGCTACCTGATCTGCCAAATATTTCCAGTATTCTATTTCAGATTATTAACAATTTGCTTTTTTCTGCTTCTTCAATTTTCTCTCTGCTAACTGCATTCAACTTTACATTTACTGTTCTCCGGACAGATCGGTGATATGCATTCATATCGCTCTCTATTTGACGGCATGAGCAGCATTTGTGTCACCTGGGCCATCAGAGGCATCCCCTTCATTTTCTCCATCTCTCCTTCTGTAAACCTTAACCCTAATTCTCTCTCTAAAGATACTCCTAAACCTTCCGAATGTTATGCAACATTTTTTGGTTTCAGTTCCAATTTCCAGAATCTGCATTTTATTTTAGCTTGCTTTTTAAATCCATCTCATGCACCATGAGTTCCAATTATCTAAAAGTACTGAGTATATGGTTTCCAGAGGCTAAGGCATGCCCCAAGAATTGGGTGGAATACACAGCCAATGTGAACAGAATAACCCATGTTAACATGAGAAAACAAGAAAGGAAACATTTGACCCCTTGTGTGATCTTCAGTGGCAATTTTCTGCCATGATCTCACATTTGGTAATTTCTTTAATATTTCAACTTGTATCAATCTTATCTTGGGTATAACTATTGACCAAGCATCCTCAACCCTCCCAGAGAGACAAGTCAAAATGTTGATAATCCTTTGGGTGCTGAGAAATCTCATAATCTCAATCTTGAATGACCACCCATGTATCTTGACTCTTTTGTGTAGTGTGTGTGCAAAACACAAATAATTTCACTGTGCCTTCATGGTAGATGTGACAATAAAGTGTCTGTCTGCCTGTCTGTCTGTCTGTCTGTCTGTCTGTCTGTCTGTCTGTCTGTCTGTCTGTCTGTCTGTCTGTCTATCTATCTATCTATCTATCTATCTATCTATCCATCTATCTATCTATCTATCTATCTATCTATCTCTATCTATCTGTCTATCTGTCTATCTGTCTATCTGTCTATCTGTCTATCTATCTATCTATCTATCTACCCATCGAAACATAGAAAATAGGTGCAAGAGTAGGCCATTCGGCCCTTCGAGCCTGCACCGCCATTCAATATGATCATGGCTGATCATCCAACTCAGTATCCTGTACCTGCCTTCTCTCCATACCCCCTGATACCTTTAGCCACAAGGGCCACATCTAACTCCCTCTTAAATATAGCCAATAAACTGGCCTCAACTACCTTCTGTGGCAGAGAATTCCAGAGATTCACCACTCTCTGTGTGAAATCCATCTATCCATCCATCTATTCATCTATCCATCTATCCATCCATCTCTGTCTATCTGTGTGAGTATCTGACTGCCTGCCTGCCTGCCTGACTGTCTGTCATCATCCCTGTCAACTCTGTAAGAACTTTGAACTTTTCTGTGAGCTCACACCCACTCATTTCCCACAACCTGTGACAAATCTTTTGCGAAATCTTTCTCCATACACCAAACCCACCCAACAATCCCAGGTAGCAATCTGCTAAAATATTGCTGCACTCCCTTTGTTACAGGTAAATCCCTCCTGAGTGAAATAGGACCTGTACACAGTATTTCAGACGGAATGTGTAGGAAGGAACTGCAGATGCTGGTTTAAACTGAAGTTTAAAATGGTGGAGAAACTCAGCGGGACAGGCAGCATCTCTGGAGAGAAGGAATGGGTGACCTTTCGGGTCGAGACCCTTCTTCAGACTAGAGTCAGGGAAGAGGGAAACGAGAGATATGGACGGTGAGGTAGAGAGATGTAGAACAACTGAATGAAGGAATGCAAAAATGATGATAAAGGAAATAGACCATTGTTAGCTGTTTGCTGGGTGAGAACGAAAAGCTGGTGCGACTTGGATGGGGGAGGGATGGAGAGAGAGGGAATGCAGGGGTTATTTGAAGTTAGAGAAATCAATACTCATACCACTGGGTTGGAAGCTGCACAAGCGAAATATTTCTCCAATTTGAGCTTAGCCTCAACTCTGACAATGGAGGAGAGGCCTACCTGATCTCCCGGTTGCCGAACACTTTAATTCCCCTGGTAGACAAAAATGCTGGAGAAACTCAGCGGGTGAGGCAGCATCTATGGAGCGAAGGAAATAGGCAACATTTCGGGCCGAAACCCTTCTTCAGACTGATGGACTCCCCTTCCCATTCTCACACTGACCTTTCTGTCCTAGGCCTGCCTCCTTGCATGCTATTCACAGTATATCATATGCAACTCACTAGGGCCATGTGTAATTGGAGGAATCCCTGCATTTATACTCAAACCTGTTAGCCATGGAGCATTTGCCACTTACTTTCCTAACTGTTGCTGAATCTCAATGTCGACACTCCAAATGCTATTTTGCACTTTGAAGCTTTTCGGGATCATGAAGGCATTGCATACATATTCTTACGTTTCTTCCTATTTTATCGTGAACTGACCTACTTTGAGATTTGTTACTCCAGACCCCAGTTTGAAAACAGTCCCCGCGGCTTCATGTCCCAAAACCATTGGTTTCTTCACAACAAACTCTCCAAGTTTTCCATGTTGCCAGTAATGGATATCAGAGCCGCAGATCCCAACGGAATGCATCTTCAACAGAACCTCTGAAAGGCAGTGGGGGACAATTAAAACAACGTTTCAAACTGGAAAACATCGCATGACAGAAGAAAGTCTTAAAAATTTAGATGTAATTTTTAACAATTTTTTTTAAATTACGCTGTTAAGAATATTCAGTTTAAGAGAGAGTGCATTTGATTTTAACTTTGGTTTTAGATTTATTTTTCTGTTTAGAGAATTTCAATCATTTCTGTCGGTCATGTGGACTGATGAATTTTCCAAACCAATAATACAAATGTGGCTGACTTGCTGCTGATAAGCCCAGAAAAATGGTACACTTCATCCCTGCTTAATTCCAAGCCACTGCCATGAGGATGTTTCCAGGAGTAGAGGGTGTGAGCTATAGAGAGAGGTTGAGTAGGCTGGGACTCTATTCCTTGGAGTGCAGGAGGACGAGGGGTGATCTGATAGAGGTGTAAAAGATCATGAGAGGAATAGATTGGGTAGATGCACGGAGTCTCTTGCCAAGAGTAGGTGAATCGAGGACTAGAGGACATTGGTTTAAGTTGAAGAGGAAAAGATTTAATAGGAATAAGGGGTAATCCATCTAGAACGGAGACGAGGAAACACTTTTTCTCACAGAGTTGTGAGTATGGAATTCT
Organism: Amblyraja radiata; assembly: GCF_010909765.2. Lineage (NCBI taxonomy): Eukaryota > Metazoa > Chordata > Chondrichthyes > Rajiformes > Rajidae > Amblyraja > Amblyraja radiata. Next base: position 4,360,221 of record NC_045999.1, on the reverse strand, counting down.
CTGCCTCAGAGGGCAGTGGAGGCCAGTTCTCTGGGTACTTTCAAGAGAGAGCTAGATAGGGCTCTTAAAAATAGCGGAGATATGGGAAGAAGGTAGGAACGGGGTACTGATTGGGGATGATCAACCATGATCACATTGAATGGCTCAAAGGGCCGAATGGCCTACTCCTGCGCACCTATTGTCTATTGTCTATTGGAATCTGAGGTGTAACTTTTTCACACAAAGGGCGGTGGGTGTATGGAACAAGCTGCCAGAGGAGGTAGTTGACGCAGGGACTATCCCAACATATAAGAAACAGTTAGACAGGTACATGGATAGGACAGGTTTGGAGGGATATGGACCAAATGCAGGCAGGTGGGACATGTTGGCCGGTGTGGGCAAGTTGGGCCGAAGGGCCTGTTTCCACACTGTATCACTCTATGATTCTAGAAAAAAAGTAATCAGGTCCAAGAACATCAGACAGCCAGAACTTTACTCAGTCACTCTAAATTATAATTTATTCAATGGGTTTAGTTTACTCATTTTACACAGATTGTTAGTGTGGTGTAGTTGATGGTGTGATGCATGTGGTCTAGTGCTCTGGTATAAATCCAGAGGCCACTGGTTAACAAATCTCGCAAAAGGAAGCCATGTACATAACCTCCGCGCCATCAAGACTTGCAGAATGCCTCCTCGTAGGAACACATAGTAACTGGGACCACCTTTGATCCGGGGTGAAACGGTGGAGGAATATTGGCCCCAGAGATGCGACGTGCAGATCTACCGGCGTGTGGACTTGTCCTGGAGTCCACCAACCATGTCCTACGCTCTGGGTCAAACAGAACCACACTACCTTTCGGTGAGGCTCAAGAGAGCAAAAGGCATTGGAGCTGGAGTCCCTATAGATGGTTAGCTGATCCTTCTGGCAACTCCTGCAATCAAGTAGCCTCCAGATGTAGCAGCCACTTTGTTCCTCTGCAATCCGCCTGTTAGGTCAAGAGGGGACACTGCAGATGCTGGTCAAGCCTGCCCTTCTAATTATCTGTCTGGGCTTGCGCCAAACCAAATGGAAGGGTCCCCAAGCAGGACAAAGCCAAAGCCGCGCCATCATGTCTCGCAAATTGATGGAAGCCAACCAAACACACAGATTGCAGAATTGAAAATACATTTTGAAATGAACGTCACTATTTTTCCTGGGAAGTTTGAAGACATATTTAGAAAAATGAATGAACAATTAGATTTGTAAAAATCAACGCAAGATGATACTTGACACTAATTTTGCTTTGAGCAACCTGATCAAAGTACAAGGAAAATTCACTTTAATATATTTTTATAGATCTGTTAAAATTAAAAACCAGAATACTGAAGCATTTTTACTCTGTAGAAATATAGCATCTATTGCACTCTTATTTTATACATGTAGGTATATTTATTAAATTTTTCAAGAGAGAGTTAGATATAGCTCTAGGGCTAACGGAATCAGGGGATATGGGGAGAAAGCAGGAACGGGGTATTGATTTTGGATAATCAGCCATGGTCATATTGAAGGGTGGTGCTGGCTTGAAGGGCCGAATGGCCTACTCGTGCACCTATTTTCTGTGTTTCTATGGTTCAAGTATCAAGTATCTTCCATTTTCGAGAGGGGACAATGGTGAAACGTTAAGGACCTGCAGCCCGAACCTAATGTTTGCATCCATTAATCACCTTGCAGATCAGTACAATAGCATGACATTTATTGTTGAACATGTATTTCTAAGGCTTGCCGTAGTACCAGCCACAGATTCATAAATGATAATGGGAGAACAACAGAGGAAGCCTTTCTTCCGGAGGTTTTTGAAGGACATGCTTACCGCCAGCTCCTGGTTCTGGAATTGGGCGTTTGTCCTAAGGAGAGAAAATAAGTACTTTTTACATGAGTTAATACAAATAAATCTTGCAATAGAAACAAATAGATGTTGGTATTGGGCCATTATTCTCAGGTATACCAAGGTACAGTGGAAAACTTAGTTTGCATGCTATCCAGTCAAATCTACTAGACACGCATATGATCAAACCATGCACAAGTATGGGAGATGAATACCAGAGTATATTGTGTTGCAGCAGTGCAGTTACAGAGAAAGTGCAGATTTAAAAAAAGTGCATGAGCCACAATGATGTAGGTTGGGAGATTGGATCTACACTCTTAGTTTCTGAGAGGAACATTCAGTAGTTTAGTTCATTGTCACATGTACCGAGGGGTTCAGTGAAAACTTTTGTAAAACATCAAAAAACATTGGAAGAGCTGCTCTTCTTTTTTTTGTTTTACAATTAGATAGTTGGGAATGTCTAGGACCAGAGGTCATAGCCTCAGAATTAAAGGGTGCTCTTTTAGAACTGAGGTGAGGAGGTACTTTTTTAGTCAGAGGGTAGTTAATCTGTGGAACTCATTGCTACAGAGGGCTGTGGAGGCCAAGTCAGTGGATATTTTTAAGGCAGAGATAGACAAATTCTTGATTAACTTCTTTACTCAGAGAGTGGTAGCGGTGTGGAATGAGCTTCCAGGGGAAGTGGTGGCGGCAGGTTCGTGGGTATCATTTAAGAATAAATTGGATAGGCATATGGATGAGAAGGGAATGGAGGGTTATGGTATGAGTGCAGGCAGGTGGGACTAAGGGAAAAAAATTGTTCGGCGCGGACTTGTAGGGCCGAGATGGCCTGTTTCCGTGCTGTAATTGTTATATGGTTATATGGTTATAGTACGGGTGTCAAGGGTTATGGGGAGAAGGCAGGAAAATGGGGTTAGGAAGCAGAGATCAGCCATGATTGAATGGCAGAATGGACTCGATGGGCCGAGTGGCATAATTCTACCCCTATAATTTGTGAACAATTGTAATTCGGTTGTATTCAACCACATTGTACCTCCCTTCAAAAAATGCAGGTTGGCATTAATGGGTAACGTCACTGGCAATACTGGCTTGCCTTGTCTGTGTTGTGTTTAGCCAAACCGTGTCACAATTAGAAATCATTGTTGCATGAAATATTCATGTGGCCCTCCCTGGTTATACCAGTTTGTGTTTTTCTTTTTTTAAAACAGGTATATAGACGTTGAAGATATGAGATTCGTCTTAGCAGGAAAATCAGAGCAATTTTTAAAGACATGGTCTCCTTTTATTGATTCATTACAAGTATAGTATTGTGCAACAGAACTCTGGAAATAAACCGATTCATGAACTGGGTGATGGGTGTGGTGAGATATGAAGCAGGTATATATCCACACACAAGGGCCCCTTTTCTTCATTTTTCTCTATTTTCTCTTTCTTTTTCTTCCTTTTTAAAAATTATTTTATGGGTCTTTGTCTTTAATTGTCTACAGGCTATCGCTTGGTCACCCCTGGACTACACACCTGGTAGTCTAGCGGTTTACATATCACTAGTTCCTACACTCATCCTTTTTTCTGGCTCTTTCTCTCTCGGTCTATCTTTCTTGTTAAATTTAAAATAGAAGTTGTACATGAAATGTATTTGGTCAGATGCCGTGGTTTATATTATTGTACACGGCTTCTAAATAAAAATACAAATTAAAAAAAAAAAAAAAAATAGGTGTATTAGATTTCATCTTTCAGAAGTGCATATGTGGGATGGTTATGGCTCAAGATATACAAGATCACATTGTATACAATTCAGAGTATACTAAAATGACTACATATCTTAAAAGGGGGGGGGGGCAATTCAGTTCATCATTGCCACCTGCTCTCCTCATTTTCAATTTAAGTATTATCTACCTATTCATAGTGACTGCTACAACAATTTCTCTTTTTGAAAACATTGCAAATCCTAACTACTCGTTGTGTATAAAGATCTTCTGCGACACGTCCAGTTCCTTTGCTGCTTATTTTAAATCCGTGCTTCTGTTTATTGACCTTACAGCTGTTTTTCTCTTCGCTCTTCACAATTTTAAATACCTCTTTGTGGCTTTCTGTGATGCAAACAGACCCTTTCAATCTATCAAGAACGTAGTAGGAGCTAGAGTAGGTCCCTCCAGCTTAACGTCACTGCATTTCACAAAGATGATCAAGGCTGATCTAATGCTGACCCCAACTCCAACTCTGTACCAAGTTCCCCATTATCCTCATTTCCTCCACCTCATTATACATCCCCATTCCCTAGATTTGTTCTAGTTGGTAGCTACTACACTTTAAAGAATCATACGATGTTTCCACGATGCAGGGATCAAGACATGAGGGCATATACTGCCCATGCCGACATAAAACAACTGGGTACAGGAACAGGCCCACAATGACCATGCTGAACGTGATGCCAAGTTAAATTAGTATCCATATCCCTCCATTCCCAACATACCCAGGTGCCTATCTGAAAGCCTTTTAAATTTCACTATTATAATAATAATAATAATAATAATAATAATAATAACTTTATTTATAAAGCACTTTAAACAACTGCAGTTGCCACAAAGTGCTGTACATGAGAACTCATGGACAAAAAGCTATTACAAACCATTAAAAAACATTAAAAACCGTAAAACGAAGGACTATAAAAAACACACTAAAAATTAAAAGACATTAAAAGCACTAAGAACAGGAGCAATGCTATATCTTCCTTAATACCACAACCACGGCAGCACATTCCAGGCACCCACCACTCTGTGTAAAACAATTGCCCCCACACACCTGTTTTAAACTGGGCCTGCCCACCCTTAAAGCTATCGTAAGTGAGAGGCCATTCGGCCCATCAAGTCTACTCCACCATTCAATCATGGCTGATCTATCTCTCGCTCCTAATCACATTCTCCTGCCTTCTCCCCACAACCGCTGACACCCTTGTACTAATCAGGAATCTATCTATCCCTGCCTTCAGTCTGAAGAAGGGTCTCGAACCGAAACGTTGCCTATTTCCTTCGCTCCATAGATGCTGCCTCACCCCGCTGAGTTTCTCCAGTATTTTTGTCTACCTTAAAAATATCCACTAACTTTCTTTGCCTCCACAGCCTTTTGTGGAAAAGAATTCCACAGATTCCACAGAAGCCCTCTAGTCTTTGACATTTCCAAACTTGATCAGATCACATCAATGACATATAAGACCATAATACCAGTGTTTGACACACAAGATGGCAAATGAACTGCAAGATCAGACTGTGTTATATTATCTACTGTCCAAAATGATCGGAGTAACCCCGGAAGATCACAAAGTGACTCCAGATGTTGAAAACTCGAAATTAAAGCAGAAGATGCTGCAAATGTTCAAATCAGACAACTCTGGAAAGAGAAACAGTTGGCTTTTCAGATTACCAGTTTTATATCGCCTGGCCCATGTACGACAAGTGCTAAATTCTCCGACATCTTCGAGTTCTTTTTCTTGCAACTGGGAGGAATTTTGGAAACGTTCAAAGGTGGCTGTAGAAGGAGACTGGGCTGCAGGCTTCCTTTACCACTGAAACAAAATTATCATTGGTCAACTTTCTCTGTCCAACTGTCTTTCTGTTATCTTTCCTTGGTCCAGCCTGTCTGTACAAACACGCACACCGCACCCTTTAGACGGTATAACGTCTTTAGCCTGGTGCCGGGAGTTTTTTTTTTAACGCAATTTGCGTCACAAATAGTAACGGGGTTACCTTTCAAACATGGGATGCCTGCTCCTGTGACATACACAGTTGTCACGGTTTACTGATCTGGACTTGATTTGCTCACCAACCATCCCCCCAAAAAAATTTAGCAACCAATAGCACAAAATATACTCTGTTGTCCCTAATAAGGAAAATTAGCAGCCTGAACAGAACCACCACCCCCCGCCCCCCACGACCCAAATATTCCCCCGAAACGTTTCAGATTCACATCACCAATCTAGAGTGGCAATCTTAACAGCAATACTAGTATTAGCGAGGAAGCTGCGAAATAACATGTTAATGATATTAGAAGCACAAAACATGGTGACACACACACACACACACACACATTGCTAGTGTTTCACAAGAGTGAAACGCAAAGAGCTGGAGGAACTCAGTGTGAGTCAGTATACATCAGGGGAGTGGAGGACAGACGACGTTTCAGGGTCGGAACCCTTCTTCAGACAGACTAGGAATGTCGTTTGGCCATTACCACCATAGATGCTGCCTGACCCACTGAGTTCCTCCAGCACTGTCATCATCTTGAGGCAAAATAGACGAGTTGGGAGCGAAAACATGACAATAGACAATAGACAATAGATGCAGGAGTAGGCCATTTGGCCCTTCGAGCCAGCACCCAGCACCGCCATTCAATGTGATCATGGCTGATCATCACCAATCAGTACCCCGTTCCTGCCTTCTCCCCATATCCCCTGACTCAGCTATTTTTAAGAGCCCTATCTAGCTCTCTATTGAAAGCATCCAGAGAACCCGCCTCCACCTGAGGCAGAGAATTCCACAGACTCACAACTCTATGTGAGATTTGATTTGCCCTATTTGATTTGACTGTGATAGAAAGACTCGCTGGATGTATCCAGTGGATTGGACAGTATCTGCAGAGAGGGAAGTGTCTTTGGTCAGTGTCTCCAGACAGCACCTTGTAATGCACCACAAATGAAAATCAGGGGGAAAAATTGCAGATGCTGGAAATCTGAAACGAAAACAGAAGAAGTACTCGAAACTGAGACACAAGATATAAAGGGACCTTGAACAGAAAGCAAGGTACCAGTGGGGGAACTTAGCATGGGATACCATACTGTGAGAGAAGGGTTAATAGGGATGGTTGATTTATACTAGAACTCTGAAAAATATAACTTAGAAAGAAATAAGGTGTCAGCAGAAGCCAGACTGCTGGTAGAATAAAGTAACAATATACAGAACAGAGGGAACTTCTAGATAAAGAAGTAACAGATAAAAACTCCAGCAGAAGCCTTTGACGTCAGGAGATGTTCCGAGACGTTCCTGGACGTTCTCGTGGGAATGTGGGCTTTATGTTATGATTGGACGAAGCTCGATGGGGAGACATGAGGTAGTGACCATAGTGAAGAAAGGTATAAAAGATAGAAAGCACCTCCATCTTTGTGTGTCTCTAGAGGATGATAGAGGAGAGGCACCCTTTTCTGCGCAGAAATGTAATAAAGGTAAACTTGTTTCTTGACCTTGTCTCTGAAGAGTTTGTGATTGATTTTGTATCTCACAAATGGGGGCTCGGTTCCGGGATCAATTACTCCAACCAGCTGACGGGAGTAGATGGACGAAGGGAAGGTGCACCCTGCTGAGTTCAGCACTCAGACTTCTTGCTTGCCGCCAGCTGTTTGAGCAGTGGTATCCAGGACCACACAGAGAGACACGAGAAACAAGTGATAGCAAGTGTAGGAGTGGTTGCAAATCGCGAAAAGTCAATCGAGCAATTTCTGTGCACAGACCCAGGTAGGAACAATGACTAATAAAGTACTTCCTGGGCGATTGCAAAGACCTTGTGGTTAACGCCCTGAAGGATTCAGGGGGCTGCAAGGCAAACCCAGAAGGGAGGGGAAAAGGCTGTGGGCCAAATCCCCGCATTTTGCCCAATAGTCCGTTGGGGCAAATGCTGGACCCTGGAGGGCAGGAAATACCCAGGGGTTGGAGAAGCCAACAATGATAAGGTATAGTCAGTTGGGGAAAATGCAGAGCTGCATATGAGCAGGAAGTACCCACAGAAAATGCAGAGCCGGAGGGGGCCAAAATACCCAAGGGAAAGAGAAGACAGGGGCCGGGGTGGACGAAGATCACCCGGCCAACAGGACGGGGAGTCAAAGGGCAGAAGGGGAAGATAAGAAGTTTGGTAGAAATTAGACCCCTGAGGGAGGTACCTAGGAGAGGACCCTGAGGGGGAAGGGAGTTTGCCTCCTTGAAGATCGATTAGGTCTGACAAGAACAGTTAGATCAATTCATGAGACAGGATCATGATAAGGGATTTACTCCCGAAAGTAGCAGATAAGAAGACGGCAGAGGCCGCGAAAGGGGGATGTGATAGAAGACGGCAAAGGCCGGGGACAAGAGTGCAGGCAGGGAGAAAATATAAATTGAATAATCTATTTGAAGTAAGAATGAAACAAAGTGATTTGTTTGAAAACTGGTTTGGAACAAATGGTTGAAATGAGCAAGTTGTAAAATTGAACACAGACGCCCCCGTGGCGGAGGTGGGAATTCCCACTGTGTTTGGGCCGTAGGGGATTGCGAACAAGCTGCAAAAATGAACTCTTTGTATCCTGGTAACCTGAAAAAGAGAAGTTGTAAAAATCGTTTCTTGATGTTCTTTTAGATTTCTTGTCAGTAAAGTTAACTGGAAATAAGTTAATTGATGAAACATGACCAGCTTTTATGTTGTTTTATGGTAGACATACAAGTTGAGAAACACAGACAGAGACAGAGAGAGAGAGAGACAGACACAGAGACACAGAGAGAGACAGACACAGAGACAGCCAGACAGAGAGAGAGAGATTTTATTTATTTAGCAAATGCAAAGTCCTTTAGCCAAGCAGTTGCCTCTTGATCTGCTGTATGAAGGGTGACAAGTCCTCCTTTGAGTCTTTGTTGAAGGCATGCTTCAATGATGTGTTGTAAGGGAGTGCCACAAGCACACCGTGGGGTTGGACTGCTGCCCCATTTGTGAAGGCTGGCCAAGCAGGGGCCATGTCCAGTCCTGAATCTATTCAGCGTCGAGAGAGAGAGAGAGAGAGAGAGAGAGAGAGAGACAGACAGAGAGAGAGAGAGACACACACAGACACAGACAGAATGAGAGAGAGAGAGAGACAGACAGAGAAACAGAAGTAAGAGACGATAGATTATCCCTTGGAGCACCCATGGACTGAGAGGGCTAAAATTTAAATTTTTTTTTTTTTTAAATGGATTAGGGCTTTGGAGGAGGAGAACGTGGGACGATTGTTGGCCACGGAATAATGAATAGGATTTATATAGCGCCTTTCTAATACTCAAGGCGCTTTACATCGCATTATTCATTCACTCCTCAGTCACACTCGGTGGTGGTAAGCTACTTCTGTAGCCACAGCTGCCCTGGGGCAGACTGACGGAAGCGTGGCTGCCAATCTGCACCTACGGCCCCTCCGACCACCACCAATCACTCACACACATTCACACACAGGCAAAGGTGGGTGAAGTGTCTTGCCCAAGGACACAACGACAGTATGCACTCCAAGCGGGATTCGAACCGGCTACCTTCCGGACGATTTGAAGGCACCATTGATGAAGTGGTGGGAACCACTATGTAAATTGTTACAATGACCAGCAATAGACTACAAACATGGACGCCGCTCACAAACTTACTGGCAACAGCGCCACCGTTAGGTCAGCCGTTGTTACTGCAGCCGGACTACCGGCAACAGCGCCATCTTCTGGTTGGATGCCGTCACTGCAGCATGACTACCGGCCACAGCGCCATCTTCTGGTTGGATGCCGTCATGACCGAGGGTATGCAGGCCCCTCAGCAAATGTTACCCACTTAAGGTGAACCCCAAGGAACAAAGGGGAATGAAAAGGTGGAGAGTTGAAAATGAACAAGAAGTAGAAGGCAACCAGTTGATGAACATTATATTATGAACTATTGTGGTGGAAGCCATTCTTCTTAAAGTCAAGCAGAATCAGCAAACAGTTGGTCTCTGCGGTCAATGTCAATGAACAAAGCCCCTGGTTGAAAAGACTGAAATAAGTGATGAACTGACACAAGTCCTATGACGGAACCAAGCGGGGCCAGAGAATTACATGCCAATAATACATGTCTTGGGGAACTTTTCCTCAAAGTCCTATCAGACTGAAGTTGGGTTGTAATGTTAAATTGTACAAGCTATTGGTGAGGTCAATTGTGGAGTATGGTGTATAATTTTGGTAGGCATAATTATAGGAAAAAGGTTAACAAAATAGAGAGGCGAAGAATCTGCTGCTAGCACTAGAAAAGGAAGATATAGTATAAATCAAGAGTTGCGTAGCAAAAAGAAAAATGGTGGATTGTGAGAGAAGGGTTAATAGGGATGGTTGATTTATACTAGAACTCTGAAAAATATAACTTAGAAAGAAATAAGGTGTCAGCAGAAGCCAGACTGCTGGTAGAATAAAGTAACAATATACAGAACAGAGTGAACTTCTAGATAAAGAAGTAACAGATAAAAACTCCAGCAGAAGCCTTTGACGTCAGGAGATGTTCCGAGACGTTCCTGGACATTCTCGTGGGAATGTGGTCTTTATGTTATGATTGGACGAAGCTCGATGGGGAGACATGAGGTAGTGACCATAGTGAAGAAAGGTATAAAAGATAGAAAGCACCTCCATCTTTGTGTGTCTCTAGAGGATGATAAAGGGGAGGCACCCTTTTCTGCGCAGAAATGTAATAAAGGAAAACTTGTTTCTTGACCTTGTCTCTGAAGAGATTGTGATTGATTTTGTATCTCACAAATGGGGGCTCGGTTCCGGGATCAATTACAATTACTCCAGCCAGCTGACGGGAGTAGATGGACGAAGGGAAGGTGCACCCTGCTGAGTTCAGCAGTCTCAGACTCCTTGCTTGCCGCCAGCTGTTTGAGCAGTGGTATCCTGGACCACACAGAGAGACACGAGAAACAAATGATAGTGTGAGAGTGGTTGGAAATCGCGAAAAGTCAATCGAGCAATTTCTGTGCACAGACCCAGGTAGGAACAATGACTAATAAAGTACTTCCTGGCCCTGAAGGATTCAGTGGGCTGCAAGGCAAACCCAGAAGGGAGGGGAAAAGGCTGTGGGCCAAATCCCCGCATTCTGCCCAATAGTCCGTTGGGGCAAATGCTGGACCCTGGAGGGCAGGAAATACCCAGGGGTTGGAGAAGCCAACAATGATAAGGTATAGTCAGTTGGGGGAAATGCAGAGCTGCATATGAGCAGGAAGTACCCACAGAAAATGCAGAGCCGGAGGGGGCCAAAATACCCAAGGGAAAGAGAATCACTTTCTTTATCCCAGAGGGATATTGGTCTGCCACCATTCAAAAGATACAAAAGATGCAAGGCATTGAAAGTGCCACGTGCACTATAATAATTGTGAAATAATAATGACATTTCAGTGACCAGCATCAGTGGTGGGAATGGACAAGTGATGTTTCGGGTCAGAATCTTTCAACGGATTGGGTCAGTTCAGTTTAGTTTATTGTCACGTGTACCGAGGTACAGTGAAATGCTTGTGTTGCATGCTCACCAGCCAGTGGAAACATCCTCTCCACATCTACTCTATCCAAGCCTTTCATTATTCTGTACGTTTCAATGAGGCCCCCCCTCATTCTTCTAAACGCCAGCAAGTACAGGCCCAGTGCCGTCAAATATTCATCATAGGTTAACCTACTCATTCCTGGGATCATTCTTGTAAAATCCCATAAAATGATACAATGAAATTAGGAATAACCAGCCTGTTTAAGAAGGAACTGCAGATGCTGGAAAATCGAAGGTAGACAAAAAGTGCTGGAGAAACTCAGCGGGTGCAAGAGCATCTATGGAGCGAAAGAAATAGGCAACATTTTGGGCCGAAACCCTTCTTCAGACTGGTTTTGTACATGGGAGGTCGTGTCTCATGAACCTGATTGAGTTTTTTGAAGATGTAACCAAAAAGGTTGATGTAGGCTGAGTTGTAGGTATTGTATACATGGATTTCAGTAAGCCATTTGACAATGGTAGACTGCTCTGGAAGTTTAGATCATATGGGATCCAAGGAGAGGTAGCTGAAAGGATTGAAAATTGGCTTCAGGGAGGAAAGCAGGAGGTGATGATGGAATTTTTTTTCAGACTGGAGGCCTGTGACTAACAGAATTAGTCAGGGTTCAGAGCTGGGCCCATTGCTGTTTGTCATCTATATCGATGATTTGGCAGACAACGTACATGGCATGATTAGCAAACTTGCAGATGTCACTAAAGTGGGTGGAGTCGTAGACAGTGAAGATGGTTGTCCAAGATTACAGCAGGATCGTGATCGGTTGGGCAGGTAGTCTGAATGGTTGATGGACAGTAGAGAGCATGCTGACTGATTGCATCGTGACTTGGTTCGGCAACTTGAGCGCCCTGGAGAGGAAAAGACTACAAAAAGTAGTAAACACTGCCCAGTCCATCATCGGCTCTGACCTCCCTTCCATCGAGGGGATTTATCGCAGTCGCTGCCTCAAAAAGGCTGGCAGTATCCAGGTTCAGGAACAGCTACTTCCCCACAGCCATCAGGCTATTAAACCTGGCTCGGACAAAACTCTGATTATTAATAACCCATTTTCTGTTATTTGCACTTCATCAGTTTATTTATTCATGTGTGTATATATTTATATTATGGTATATGGACACACTGATCTGTTTTGTAGTAAATGCCTACTATGTTCTGTGTGCTGAAGCAAAGCAAGAATTTAATTGTCTTATACAGGGACACATGACAATAAACTCACTTGAACTTGAACTTGAATTGAATACAGAGATATGTGAGGGGTTGCATTTTGGAAAGTCTAACATGGGCAGGAGCTACACACTGAATGGTAGGGGTCTGGGGAGCGTTGTGGAGCAGAAGGATTTACGGAGGAGTGCAGGTGCATAGTTCTTTGAAAGTGGTGTCACACTGGCCTTCATCAGTCAGAATATTGAGTATAGAAGTTGGGAGGTCATGTTGCATTTATAATAAGACATTGGACAGGCCACTTTTAGAGTATTGTGCTTAATTTTGGTCACCGTGTTATAGGAAAGATATTGTCAAGTTTGAAAGGGTTCAGAGAAGATTTACCGGGATGTTGCCAGGCCTCTGGTACTGAACTATAGAGAACTATAGACAGATTGGTTGAGCAGGCTGGGGTTTTAATCCCTGGAGAGCAGGAGGATGAGGGGTGTACAAAATCATGAGAGGAATAGATTATGTAAACGCACAGAGTATTTTGCCCAGAGTTGGAGAATTGAGAATGTCATAGGTTTGAAGTGAGAGGAGAAAGATTTAATGGGAATCTGAGGGGTGGCTTTTTTATACAAAGAGTGGTGTATGGAACAAGCTGCTGGAGGAGGTAGTTGAGGCAGGTACTATCGCAACGTTTAAGAATCATTTAGACAATGGACAGGGTAGGTTTAGAGGGATATGGGTTAAAAGCAGGCAGGTGGGACTAGGGTAGATGGGGCATATTGGTCGGTGTGGGCAAATTGGGCCGAAGGGCCTGTTTCCATTGTGTGTGACTCTATGACTCGTCCAAATTCTCAAAGGCCTTACTGCCACATCAGTGGGGAGATGCAAATGTATTGCATCACAATGCAAGCTTTGATGACAGGGATTAAAATGTGGGGGTGTGAAGGAAAACATTGGGGTCAATTTAATTCATAAATAAAGGGCCTATGGAGGGTGGCGACACATGGTTTTAATAATCTCAAACTGGAAGGAAACAGTTCCTGAACCTGGGGGATATGTGTTTACAAACTTCTGTACCTCCTGCCTGAAAATTGTAAATTGCCCCTAGTGTGTAGGACTGAGTTAGTGCACAGGGTGATCAATGGTCGGTGCGGACTCGGTGGGTCGAAGGGCCCGTTTCTCTACAGTCTAGAGAGAAAACATTCTTTTTCAGTGGTGCAGAAGATGGTGTGTGTGGGGGACGGGTGGAACTAAGGGAATATCTGCAAAAGAGCGAGTCCAAATGAGCAATCTTCAGGGCCTGTCCCACGAGCATGGGACTGCATGCGGCGAGCGCGACCAAACCGGAAGCGGGGGCCGCGCGGAGGTCGAGTGATCCCTTACGAGTTGACGTGAAGTTCGAGCGAAGGCGTACGCCCGTCGAGATGCTGCGTACGGCCTCAATGCCTCTGCGGGCCGGCAGGCTGTTGCCGCGCGGAATTTTTGAACACTGTCAGTTTTTCGGAGCCCCGCGCGATGTCGGGACCAGCTCCGCACAACTCCATACGGCTCCAGCGATCGATGGGACCGGCCCCGCGAGGCCGTACGGCTCAAGCGACCACGTTAGGTCGCGCTTGCCGCGTGCAGTCGCATGCTCGTGGGACAGGCCCTTTACACTTGGCATCAGCATTTGTGGTTTTGATATTGTGCAGATGCAGAGAAGATTTACGAGGACGTTGCCAGGACTCTAAGGCCTGAACTATAGGGAGAGCATGAGCAGGCTAGGGCTTTATTCCTTGGAGCACAGGGGAATGACAGGTTTACTTTTTTTTTCCTTTTCCTCTTATATCTTTATTCACTCTTTGGCAACACTACTTTGGTAGGCCAGGGGTCCTATCTTTTCACTTTTCACTTTTTCCCCTCACTTGTTCTTTCCCTCATTTTCAGGTTAAAATGTCAAAATTGAAGCTTTACAATAATTGTATAATTTTACATGCCGAATGTTTTATTCTTGTACAATTGCTTCCAATAAAAATAATAAAAAACTTTTTTTTTTAAAAACAAATAACTCTGGCATTTTTCAGTTGATACTATCTGTAATACATGTGTTTGACCGGTTGGTACTCATGTTCACTGTATCTCAGTACACGTGACAATACTAAACCGATACCAATCTTTGGTCACAAAAATTAAAGAACTTGCTGTTTTTATTTTATTTTTTGAAACAGTCTTTGCTTTAGTGTTAACCACTCGACCATTGTTGTTTTTGTCTTCCTTGTGGCATGTTGTTTAATTTGACATTTTAATGCAGCAGAGAGCAAAGATTACACTTGGTTACAAAATCTCCTCCGCACCTCCCGAATCCACATTAGAACATCGAGCAGCTATACTGAAAATGGACTTGGTGTTGGCATGTATCGTACTGCACAACCATTTCTGTTGCAACAATTCTTTGAAACCTGTGGTACAAAGATTAATTGCAAACCCAGTATCAAGGAATGATAATATTTGTCACTATTATCAATCCTCCAACATACTATTTATTCCAACTTCCTTATTCTTAAAGAACGGCTGCAAAGATGTTAGTGGATGTAGGGGAAGACATAGACTCAGCAACTAGTAATATTATATAGGTTCACCCTGAGAACTTTAACTTTATAAGTGAGGTACTCATTGGGCGGCGAAGTGGCGCAGTGGGTAGAACGGCTGCCTCACAGCGCCAGACACCAGGGTTCGATCCTGACCTCGGGTGCTGACTGTGTGGAGTTTGCAGGTTCTCACTGTGACGGCGTGGGTCTTCTGCAGGTGCTCCAGTTTCAATAGACAATAGACAATAGGTGCAGGAGTAGGCCATTCGGCCCTTGATTCAATGTGATCATGGCTGATCATCCCCAATTAGTACCCTATTCCTGCCTTCTCCCGATATAGAAACATAGAAACATAGAAAATAGGTGCAGGAGTAGGCCATTCGGCCCTTCGAGCCTGCCCCGCCATTCAATATGATCATGGCTGATCATCCAACTGACTGCTATTTTTAAGAGCCCTATCTAGCTCTCTCTTGAAAGCATCCAGAGAACCGGCCTCCACCGCCCTCTGAGGCAGAGAATTCCACAGACTCACCACTCTCTGTGAGAAAAAGTGTTTCCTCACCTCCGTTCTAAATGGCTTACTCCTTATTCTTAAATTGTGTGGCCCCTGGTTCTGGACTCCCCCAACATCGGGAACATGTTTCCTCCCATGTCCCAAAGACGGGTGAGTTTGTAGGTTAATTGACCTCTGTAAATCGCCCCTAGTGTGTGGGGAGCAGATGGAAACACGGGATAACATAGGGATGATCAATGATCGGCATGGGCTGGGTGGGCTGAAGGGCCTGTTACCAATGCTCTATCTTCCAATCAATCAGAAAGAAAGGACGAGAGTGTAGATACAAAGAACATGCAGATGCTGGAGTAACTCAGCAGGTCAGGTAGTATCTCGGTGTGTGGACTTGGTGGGCCAAAGGGCCTGTTTCTATGCTGTGTCTCTATAAACAATAAAGGTATGTGAGTCGAACTGGCTGTAGTTAATTGAAAACCTACATTGAATGGTAAGATATCAGACAAGCATTGTCTAGCACTTAAATAAATATTTGATTTGCAAACAAAAAACTACTCCTTTAAGGCATAAAAACCCAACAAGGTCAGTGTTCTGTCCATGTCTAACAGAAGAAGTTAAAGGCAGTGCTAAATCAGATAGTCTGAAGAAGGCTCTCGACCCAAAACATCATCTATTCCGTTTCTCCAGAGATGCTGCCTAACCCGCTGAGTTTCTCCAGAACTTTGTATTTTTTCTTATAGTAATGTTGAGTGTGGTGCCCTAAAACCTGGCTCGGACAAAACTCTGATTATTACCAACCACTTTCTGTTATTTGCACTATCAGTTTATTTATTCATGTGTGTATATATTTATATCATGGTATATGGACACATTTATCTGTTTTGTAGTAAATGCCTACTATTTTCTGTGTGCTTAAGCAAAGCAAGAATTTCATTGTCCTATACAGGGACACATGACAATAAACTCACTTGAACTTGAACTTGAAACTTAGACTTGGCTAAATTGTTGGAACTGCAAAATATTTAAAAACCACAATGGCGTGTGCCTTGAGAGAGAAATTACAGATAGGAAATTGATAT
The DNA here is from genome assembly GCF_010909765.2 of Amblyraja radiata. NCBI lineage: Eukaryota > Metazoa > Chordata > Chondrichthyes > Rajiformes > Rajidae > Amblyraja > Amblyraja radiata. The sequence continues at coordinate 4,343,773 of NC_045999.1, read as the reverse complement.
ATTTTGCAAGTTTTCTCTCTCTTCCCCATATTTACATTCCAAAATACCTTTTTTTGGACAAATCAATGAAAATGTCAATGGCATGTACCTCAATTCTGAGATTTCGCAAGTTTGTGTTTTTGAGCTACGCTTCAGAGATTGGGTTAGTTTAAGACTCACAGTCTGTACTTCTGCAGATTCGCTCCAGTAGATGGCATAACACACCCTATTTTGACCTAGACCTGTTTTACTGGAAGACATTTAATGAACAAACATGCACAGTGTGTTCCTGTCTAGAAACGTAGCAGATTTTTGACATTGTACCTGCTCGGTCCTTGAATAGCCCTCTGGTGGCCACCATGTGCAGTTGCAGAAGTGACTCATCTACTGCATCCGCTGCTCTAGATGTCAGCTGATTTACACCGGGGAGACTAAGCGAAGGTTGGGCGATCGTTTCGTAGAACACCTCCGCTCAGTCCGCAATAACCTACCTGAACTCCCGGTGGCTCAGCACTTCAACTCCCCCCTCCCATTCCCAATCCGACCTCTCTGTCCTGGGTCTCCTCCATTGCCAGAGTGAGCAACACCGGAAATTGGAGGAACAGCACCTCATATTCCGCCTGGGTTGCTTGCGTCCAGATGGCATGAACGTTGAATTCTCCCAGTTTTGCTAGCCCTTGCTGTCTCCTCCCCTTCCTTAACCCTCGAGCTGTCTCCTCCCATCCCCCCGCCCTCGGGCTCCTCCTCCTCCTCCCTTTTTCCTTCCTTCTCCCCCCCACCCCCCCATCAGTCTGAAGAAGGGTTTCGGTCCGAAACGTTGCCTATTTCCTTCCCTCCATAGATGCTGCTGCACCCGCTGAGTTTCTCCAGCATTTTTGTGTACCTTTGACTCATTACAAATACAGGTACCTGTAGTGTAATTCAGATTGTTGATATGATATGGTATGATATTGATTTCTCTAACTTCAAGTAACCCTTGCATCTCCTCTCCTCCCCCCCCACCCAAGTCGTTGTACGAGCCTCTTGTTGAGTTTCATTGTCTCTAACTCGTTTTCACCACAGCTAGTCCACACAATGACCTGTTTCCTTTATCATTGGTACGTTTTTGCACATCTTTCATTCATTTATTCTATCTCTCTCTATCTCACCATCGATACCTCTCGATTCCCTTTCCCCTGACTCTCAGCCTAAAGAATGGTCTCAACCCGAAACACCACCCATTCCTTCTCTCCAGAGATGCTCTCTGACCCGCTGAGTTACTCCAGCTGTTTGTGTCTATCTTTTGTTTGGAAAACCTATACGTTTAATAAAACATGTTTTAAAGCTTGTCTGTGCTTAATGAGAGCCATTAAGTTAATAACTTATTGCCTTGTTTTGTGCTTCCTTGATGTCATAATTGACCATAATTGAATCTGTGTTGAGTGTGTTTTTCAGAGATGCTGTTTTAATGTAGTAAATTTGAATAATAATAAGTGACTAAGTTTGTTTTATTGGCCAAGTATGTACACATACAAGGAATTTGCTTTGGTGCTCCGCTCGCAAGTAACAACATGACATACAGCAGCAATCTATATTACGAAAAGTCTGATCTTGACCACATCCTGTTGTACTGTATATTGATTTTAGAAAAAACGGTGCCACTTACGGCTGCGATTTTTGGCCATCTTACTCAGTGTCCCCCTCCGCTGCGCAGGACAAAGGGTTTTTCCCATCGATGAAAAATAAAAGAGTTATTAGTGTTTAAAAAATGTTGAGATTCTCTCTCCCGTCAATCATGCCATGAAGGCCACGCCCCTTCTGGTGGGAGGGGGAGGGACTATAAAACCCAGAAGTGTGGGCGTGGCTCAGTCTCTGCAAGATGGAGGAGAGGGAGGTCACGACTCGCTGTCTTTAGTGGCCTTGCACCCTGCTTGAAGTGGTAAGAGACTGCACTTGAATTTGGTGGCCTTGCACCCTGCTTGAAGTGGTAAGAAACTGCACTTGAATTTGGTGGCCTTGCACCCTGCTTGAAATGGAATTTCAAGGAATAGTCGTGAGTCAACTGCAAGCCCACCAGCCGTGAGTGAGTGAGCTGCCAGCGCAACAGGCTTGAGTGACTGAGCCGCCAGCCCAAGAATCCATTCGGCTCACAATGTCCATACTAGCCCTCTGGAAACCAGTCCCTTCAACCCACAGCACCCATACTAGTGCTCCAGAAAGCCCCCCCCCGCCCCATTGGCCACCAATATTGGAATTGGTGGAGAGGTGGAAAATTGCGTTGGGGGACCAGCCCTCCCGTGTGATGCTGGGACCCAACGGGTCCCACTTAGTCTAGTTAAGAATAAAACATAAAACATTAAAACATTAGGAATAAAACATTATACAGGTAGTTTAAACATGTGAATGAAATAAAATACCAGAGCAAAAGGAGGCTACAGACTTTTGGTTATTGAGTAAAGCTACTGCTCGTGGAAAAAAAGCTGTTTTTATGTCCGGCTCTCGCGGCTTTGACAGTCCGGAGTCGCCTTCCAGAAGGAAGTGCTTCAAAGAGTTACCGGTGAACGAGCCGGTGTCATCTCAGCAGTATTTGTATGGTTACACAGATGTCCCAGATGCCGTGTGATGGACTGATGGTTTGAATGGGGGACAGGTGTCGGCAGACCGCGAGTTGGTCTTTACACCGGCGAAGGAGCCGCTGGTGCCGATGGTGAAATCGGAGAACGATGGCGTATCTTCGAGGAGGAGTATGATGTCTACATGGATGCTGCACGTCACGACAAGACTCTCCACGTACAAGCATCCATTCTCCTCAATCTGGCAGGATTGGAAACAAAGCTGTTTGTCTAAGCGGAGGTTGTACTGGATGCAAATGATGCAGTTGTCACACCCGCTGAGTCACTCTGACACCATGTATGAAGGTGTATAAACACTGCTTCGCATATAAGTTCTTTATTAGCTGAACACATAGAGTGAATAAACATAACTGTTGTAGGTTCAAGCTCTTAGCTGAATCTGAAGAATAACCAAACCGGCACACTAGATTACATAGTAGAAACCCGAACTGGATTACGGATTGGGTGTACAACGGTAAAACCAGACATGGATCCAATCAGTTAATCAGTTAATAGTGGACGACAGATGGCACAATGGGCTAAGTGTTCGGCTGGCAACCGGAAGGTAGCTGGTTCGAATCCCGCTTGGAGTGCATACTGTCGTTGTGTCCTTGGGCAAGACACTTCACCCACCTTTGCCTGTCTGTGTGGAAGTAATTGTGTGAAGCACTTTGGGGTCATTGCAAGTTGACTAAAAATGTGCTATATAAATACAGAAATTTTATTTAATTTAATTTAGTTTTGAATTGAATTGAATTGAATTGAATCCTTTATTTGTCATTCAGACCTTTCGGTCTGAACGAGATGTTGTTGCCTGCAGCCATACATGTAATAATAACAACACACAATAAACACAAATTAACATCCACCACAGTGAGTTCACCAAACACCTCCTCACTGTGATGGAGGCAAAAGTCTTAGAGTTACTGTCTCTAGATGCCAGAACATTGAGAAAAAAAAATAGTGATTGATCTACAGGCAGCATCTCTGGAGAGAAGGAATAGGTGATGTTTTGGGACCCCGACCCAAAACGGCACCCATTCCTTCTATCCTGAGATGCTGCCTGTCCTGCTGAGTTACTCCAGCATTTGTGTCTATCTCAAAATGGTTGATTAGTATTGCAAAAAGACAAGGTGCTGGAGGAGCTCAGCAGGTCAGGCAGCAACTGCGGAGGGAATGGACAGGTGACATTTGGGTCAGGACCCATCTGTAGACTGATTACCTCCATTCCTTCCACAGAACCCAAAACCCTAATCCGCTGAGTTCCTCCAGAACTTTGATTTTTTTTTCTCAATGTCCTGGCATCTACAGTTTCTTGTGTCTCTGCTTGTTTACTCTATGTGAATTCCAGATAATAGCATTTGCTGCAAGCAGAACAGGTAGATTATTGTTATTGAGGACAAGGCTCAGAGGAGGCAAGTGTGGGAAAATGGAAAGAAGGAACTAGTTTGGCAGGAGTAATTCTTGGTTAATATCGAGTCATTTGATTGTTGGCAATCCGGTTTAATTGACTATCAGGTAACCTTAAGCAGTATTTGTATCATTTAAAACTTTAAATTTGAGTCAGGTTTCTCGAATCATATAACCAGATTAATGACTGGGTATTAAGATTCATGAAAAGGAATAGTGTCTTATTTAGGTTAGTTACAGATACAGAGTGGAAACAGGCCCTTTGGCCCACCGAGTCCGCACCGACCAGCGATCCCCGCACATTGACACAAGCCTACCCACACTAGGGACAATTTACACTTATACCAAGTATACAAACCCCAAGTCAATTAACCTACAAACCTGTACGTCGTTGGAGTGTGTGAGGAAGTCTCGGAGAAAACCCACGCAGGTCACGGGGAGAGCGTACAAACTCTGTACAGGCGGCACCCATGGTCAGGATCGAACCCGGGTCACTGGCGCTGTAAGGCAGCAACTCTACCGCTGCGCCACCGTGCCGCCCTGCGATACGATATGATATGATACCACGTTATTAATCCCAGAGGGAAATTGGTCAAAAGACACAGTTACAAGGCGTTGAAAGTGTTATGTGCATTATTATAATTATGAAATTTAATTAACTAGTTATTGCATAGCACATATGTAATATTGCACAAACATGGAATTAAATTATCAAGTGGAAAAGTCTAGGATGAGGGATGTGCAAAGATGGGGGGGGGGGGGGGGGGATGGGGGGGAGGGGGGGAGAGGTGGAAGGGGACAAAAGTGGGAGGAGTTGTATGGTTTGATGGCCACAGGGAAAATGGAACTCCCCTGGCGTTCTGTGCTGAAGCTTGGTTGGGCCACTCCATTGCTGAAGATGCTCCTCAGGTTGACCAGTGTGTCAAGGAGGGGGTGAGGTGTATTGTCCAAGATGCCCCTTGTCCAGGTTTGAGGAGTATCCTCCTTTCCGAGACCACCTCCATTGAACCCAACCCCACTCCCAGGACAGAGCTAGCCTTCCTGATGAGCTTGTTGCTTCTGTTGTCATCCGTGGCCTTAACCCTGCTATAACCAGCACACAACAGCATAGAAAATGGCACTGGCTACCACCGATTGATAAAACATCTGTAGCATCTTACTGCAGATGTTGAAAGATCAGAGCCTCCTCAGAAAGTGCAGACAGCTCTGTCCCTCCTTGCACATTCTTTCAGCATTCCTAAACCAGTCCAGTTTACCGTCCAAGGTACTTGTAGTCCAGGGTAACCTGCACATCCACATCCTTGATGTTCCTCTCCTCCTAAAATCCACCACTTACTCCTTAAGGGCCTGTCCCACTGTACGAGGTAATTCAAGAGTTCTCCCGAGTTTTCCCCTGATTCGAACTCGGAGAATGTCCGTAGGAGTTCGTGGATGTCAGGTAACGGCTCGTACGAGTAAAAAGTAACAAATATTTTCGTCACGTGTATTTTTTTCGCAGTGTTGAAAAAACGTCACGAGTTTACCGGATTTCCCGGGTACCTACCGTTACTCGTGCGAGCCGCTATGGATTGGGGAGGGGGGGGTGGGGGGTATAAAGGTGGGGGTATCAAGGTGGCTGTGGCGGCCCGGCGCGGGGCTGAGACGGTGCTCCGGTAGCTGAGGCGGCGTTCTGGCGGCGGCGACCAGAATCCGGGGCTCTGCCGCGGGCCAGTGGACGACATCGTCGGGAGCTCGCAGGTCACAGGTTGGTGCCTGTTTTCCGGAGCTCCCGCGGCAACAGCTGCGTCCGCTGGACTGGAGGGCGGTGCGCCGCGGGACTGACTTACCATCGCCCGGTGGGGGAACAACATATCGCCTCAGCGCAGAGGGAGAAGAGGAGGGAAGAGAAAGTGACCCTAAGATTTTTGCCTCCATCACAGTGTCTGGTGAACTCACTGTGGTGGATGTTAATTTGTGTTTATTGTGTGTTTTGTTGTTTATTATTACATGTATGGCTGCAGGCAACGATATTTCGTTCAGACCAAAAGGTCTGAATGACAAATAAAGGATCTAAGTCTAAGTCTAAGAAGGGGGTGTCAAGCCCCCCCTCCCCTGTTAGTTTAGGTTAGCCGGTGTTTATTATACTTTTACCTCAATGAGACCTAATCTTTTTTTTCCTACATTACCCAACCCCTTACTAACCTTTTAGCCTAGAATATTGTGTCAAGCATCCCACTGGAAATAGAAATTATGGTTGGCATTACCAGATTCTGTGACGCTTTGCCAAGACTAGTGTTTTACTGCTGTTGAGAAAGAATTAATCATCACTGACGATTTCTCTTCCAGTAAATCATGCAAATTCGGAACCAGGGGCCACACACAGTTTAAGAATAAGGAGTAAGCCATTTAAAACGGAGACGAGGAAACACCTTTTCTCACAGAGAGTTGTGAGTCTGTGGAATTCTCTGCCTCAGAGGGCGGTGGAGGCAGGTTCTCTGGACGCTTTCAAGAGAGAGCTAGATAGGGCTCTTAAAAATAGCGGAGTCAGGGGATATGGGGAGAAGGTGGGAACGGGGTACTGATTGGGGATGATCAGCCATGATCACATTGAATGGCGGTGCTGGCTCGAAGGGCCGAATGGCCTACTCCTGCACCTATTGTCTGTTGTCTGTATTCATTTATAATATATTTCCCCACAAATGAATGACTAAATTTACCTTTTTGAATTCAGAAATTATCCAGAGATGTTTCACTCAGTGGCAGGTGGAGGGCAATCAGCTGGTGTTGGCGTTTGTTTAC
>NC_045999.1:4312015-4332015 GCF_010909765.2 Amblyraja radiata | reverse complement strand
GCGTGGCTGCTCGTGGCTTCGCAGGATTTTGTGATGTACAAAATCTTCGTGCGCCATTTGCCTGACGCGCAAATGACAGCCAAGTGGGACAGGCCCTTTAATCAATACTCAAAAGCTTTGTCAGTGCATTTTACTGGTATGGCCACCTTGAGCATTTTTATTTCACTGTTGAGTAACCAGTCCAGTAAGATGTTTGATAAAAACCACACCTTTCAATCAAACCATCTCTCATTCTACGGTAAATACTCAACATGAGGTGCTGTCCTCACCAGCAAACAATTTGTATTTGATTTCCAGGAATGGACAAAATCGATCAGATTCATCCACCTCACCTCTGCATGGGGGCAGGAGGCACTGTAGAGGGAATAGACTGAGGTAGACAAAAGTGCTGGAGAAACTCAGCAGGTTCGGCAGCATCTATGGAGCGAAGGAAATAGGCGACGTTTTGGGCCAAAACCCTTCTTCAGCATTTTTGTCTATCTTCGATTTTCCAGCATCTGCAGTTCCTTCTTAAATAGAGAATAGACTGACTTGTGCGTACGGGATGAAGATGGGTCTTGACCCGAAACGTCTCCCATTCCTTCTCCCCGGAGATGCTGCCTGACCTGCTGAGTTACTCAGGCATTTTGAGTCTATCTTCTGATTTGTGTGTCGTTTGCAAAAGAGAAGCATCTTTTAATTCCAGATGACGAGCTGCAGTGGTTGGAAAACCAGAAATACTCAACGTGTCTGTCTGCAAGCAAGAGAGGGAAACAGAGTTAACAGAGTTTTGGTCTCCTAATTTGAGGAAGGACATCCTTGTGATTGAGGCAGCGCAGCGTAGGTTCGCGAGATTCATCCCTAGGATGGCGGGACTGTCATATGAGGAAAGATTGAAAAGACTAGGCTTGTATTCACTGGAGTTTAGAAGGATGAGGGGGAAAATTATAAAAGGACTGGACAAGCTAGATGCAGGAAAAATGTTCCCAAAGTTGGGCGAGTCCAGAACCAGGGGCCACAGTCTTAGGATAAAATGGGAGGCCATTTAAGACTGAGGTGAGAAAAAACTTTTTCACCCAGAGTTGTGAATTTGGGGAATTCCCTGCCACAGAGGGCAGTGGAGGCCAAATCACTGGATGGATTTAAGAGAGAGTTAGATAGAGCTCTAAGGGCTAGTGGAATCAATGGATATGGGGAGAAGGCAGGCACGGGTTATTGATTGGGGACGATCAGCCATGATCGCAATGAATGGCGGTGCTGGCTCGAATGGCCGAATAGCTCCTGCACCCATTTTCTATGTTTCTATGTAACATCTCCGGTCGAATATCCTTCATCAGAACTCAGATCTGAAACTCAGACTAGATTCTGTTGGATACTATCTATAACTGCTGAGTGGTTCTCAAATTACTTGTTTGTCTTTTAATTCCCTATTTAACAAAAGGTACACGCACCAGCAAATCACCAACAATAGCCCATCCCTTATAACTGTGACATTAAGCGATTTATTGGATGAGTGTTGACCAGGGCACGCGAGTGAAAGATAAGAAAGTTATGATCAGTGAGAGTTTGCTATGTAATATTTTGAAATACATGTGTAAAGATACAGACTAAAATAAATGTCACAATGTTGACACGATAGACAGGAGATGCTGGATTCAGGTACAATAAACAAACTGCTGGTGCAATTCAGTGGGTCAGGCCACATTTGTGGAGGAAGATAGACACTAAAAGCTGGAGTAACTCAGCGAGACCGGCAGCATCTCTCCAGAGAAGGAATGGGTGACGTTTCGGGTCGAGACCCTTCTTCAGACGAAGGGTGTCGACCCTAAACATCACCATATCTTTCTCTCCACAGAGATGCTGCCTGAGTTACTCCAGCATTTTGTGTCCATCTTCGGTGTAAACCAGCATCTGCATTCCTTCCTACACATATCTTAAATCATGATTGTAATGATAATTTTTCTACCACAGCTGGTGTGTTGTTGCAAGCTGTTGAGTTGCAATAATCTGTCAATTTGTGTTGACATTTGATGCTTCAGTCACACTTTTTGAAGGCCTCCATGGCCAAATTTTGTGCCTTCCACCACAGCGATGAATGCTGTGGTGGATGTTTGTGTTAACTTTTTCCGTTGCGTTTTTGTGTGTTCTTTTTCATTGTACTGCTACTGGCAAATTAATTTCAATTGCACTTTATGTGCAAGTGACGAATAAAACTGATTGATTGATTGATTGATTGCCAAACGTAGCCATGAAGCAAACATGTTCACACGCTATAAGAGTAGAATCAGGCCATTCGGGCCATTGAGTCTACACTGCCGTTCAATCATGGCTGCTTCCTAATCCTATTTTCCTGCCTTCTCCCCATGACCCCTGACACCCGTTCTAATCAAGAATTGGTCTATATCTGCCTTTAAAATATCCACTGACTTGGCCTCCACAGCCCCCTGTGGCAATGAGTTCCACAGATTAACTACCCTCTGACTAAAGATGGCGCAGTCGGGACGACAGATGGCACAATGGGCTAAGTGTTCGGCTGGCGACCGGAAGGTGGCCGGTTCGAATCCCGCTTGGAGTGCATACTGTCGTTGTGTCCTTGGGCAAGACACTTCACCCACCTTTGCCTGTGTGTGAATGTGTGTGAATGTGTGTGAGTGATTGGTGGTGGTCGGAGGGGCCGTAGGTGCAGATTGGCAGCCACGCTTCTGTCAGTCTGCCCAGGGCAGCTGTGGCTACAGAAGTAGCTTACCACCACCGAGTGTGACTGATGAGTGAATGAATAATGCGATGTAAAGCGCCTTGAGTATTAGAAAGGCGCTATATAAATCCCATCCATTATTATTATTATTATTAAAGAAGTTCCTCCTCATCTCCTATCTAAAAGAGCGCCCTTTAATTCTGAGGCTGTGACCTCTGGTCCGAGACTCTCCCTCCAGTGGAAACATCCTCTCCGCAACATTCAGCTCATTGTCCGAGTGATGTTCATGGGACCATGTGAACAGGTAGCACAAAAGACGAAAAAAACGTAACTCAACTTTGGCAACAAACGGCCCAACCAAAAGTCGTATAATGTTGGAAACTCTCAGCAGGGCCTCCAGCCCCCCCCCCTTCCCTCCCCAAAGTGAAGGCCTTTTTAATTTTCAATTGAAATTTAATCGTCCACAGTTAAAAATATCTTTTAATTATAGCGAAACAAGTCCCGTCGGAGGCTGTACATAATCTGCCTATTTTAATCCCACAAAATCTTGCCTTGTGACCTTCTGCAACTACGAGGGCCAACCATGTCTTGGTCTATCTATGGCAGCATCTTGAAGAGTGCAGTCATGGCCGGTTTTAGATGACGAGAGGCCCTAAGCTATTTCACTTGTGAGGCCCCCCCTCCCTCCCATCCCCCACCCCCACGACTAGAGGACCATGACTACCCGACACTGACAGTGTGAAATGTTTAGTTCCTACTGTATGTTGTCATTAAACAGTTGGTTTTAAAATACGTGTTGGATTCACCGCGGAGCGGGTGATGCCTTACATGGATCGCAGTTTGAAGCTCTGGAGTGTTGGGTCTGTGGCATGGATGGGGTTGGGGCCGGAGGAAGGCAGGTGAGTGGACTGAGGCCGAGGCGATGTCTGGTGGAGGGGGGTGGGGAGTGGTCAGGGGGTAGGGGGGTATGAGGACTGTAGTGTGGGTGGGGAAGAGCTGGGGTCACATTGCTTGGGGGGGATGGGGAAGACCCAGTGGAACAGCCACTGAGATTACCAGGGTTAGGGGAACTAGCACTAGGACCCAGCACAGTCAAACCCAGGGGAGTGGGAGTTAGCAGCGTGGAAACTTCAGGCCCGGTGCTGAGTCCAGGCTGCAGGTAAGGCGACGGCTGCGGGCTGCTGGAGGGCGGTGGAGTGATCAGGGTCAGCGAGCAAAGAGTAGGAGGTCCCGGTGGGCAGATGGTCGGTGAGGCAGCAAGGTGAGTAGGCCCCCCTAGATCTCGAGGCCCTAAGCTTAAGGTTGTCTAGCTTATGCGTCAATCCGGCCCTGAGTGCAGTAGCCCTCTCAAGAATGCAGCAGCAATACATGGGAATGGCAGGCAAATGTACAGGTTCTAGCACATTTATTCTTCAGTAGGATTCCACCTAAGTTCCATTCCATCACCACATTTACTCATTTACAGGTATGTAAACACATAGTTTTGGTAGAATGCAGGTATTAATTATTTAAGCTTTGCAATCATTTATTTTGCAATGTAAAGTTACGCAAGGCTTATATTTCTGGAAGAACCAGTTTAAAGCAAGTTTGCAACGTATTGATAATTGCTCAATATTTTCCTCTGCATCTATCTAGGGTGGGTATGTACAATATCCTTGAGACGTGCAGCTTCCTGCATCAACCTTATTAACACTACCATTCCTTGTTGAAGATTTCTTGAATGATAAGCAATAATTTATGGGAATCTAGGAATAAATGTCATGGAGGACGCTGAGTCAGAAAGAAAAGAGATTGCCAACCTCAGGGTCCAGAATCAACTCGATCTGCGATCCTATTTTAAACATGGACAATAGGAAAATTAGGATATGGAGTTAAAACATCTTTGTGTTCTCTGGATTTGAAACTGACCCTTGGAGATTGCAGTCTGAAGAAGCGTCCTGACCTGAGATGCTAGCTATCCATGTCCTCCGGAGTCTATGATTGAGGGGGGATCTTATAGAAACTTACAAAATTCTTAAGGGGTTGGACAGGCTAGATGCAGGAAGATTGTTCCCGATGTTGGGGAAGTCCAGAACTAGGGGGTCACAGTTTAAGGATAAGAGGGAAGTCTTTTTAGGACCGAGATGAGAAAATCATTTTTTACACAGAGAGTGTGGTGAGTCTGTGGAATTCTCTGCCACAGAAGGTAGTTGAGGCCAGTTCATTGGCTATATTTAAGAGGGAGTTAGATGTGGTCCTTGTGGCTAAAGGGACCAGGGGGTATGGAGAGAAGGCAGGTACGGGATACTAAGTTGGATGATCAGCCATGATCATATCGAATGGCGGTGCAGGCTCGAAGGGCCGAATAGCCTACTCCTGCACCTATTTTCGATGTTTCTATGTTTCTATGTTTCTATGAACCTGTACGTCTTTGGAGTATGGTGGAAAACCAGAGATCCCGGAGAAAACCCACGCAGGTTCCGGAGAGAACGTACAAACTCTATGCGGACAAGTCAGGTTCGAACCCAGGTCTCCGGCGCTGTAAGGCAGCAACTCTACCGCTGCTCCATCGTACATTGTTAAGGACCTATCCCACTTTCACGAGGTAATTCACGAATTCTCCCGAGTTTTCCCCTTGATTCAAACTCGCAGAATGTTCGTAGCGAGTCCGTAGGAGTTCGTAGATGTATCGTAGCGGCTCGTTATGCCAGCCGTAGGTACTCGGGGCGTCAGGTAAGTCGGGACGTTTCTTCCAGCCCGATAAAAAATGTCCACGAGTAAAAAAAATAGTCGGGATGAAAAGAATTGCAACATTTTACTCGTAGTTAGTCCGTGGGCAAACCGTAGTAGGTCGTGAGGGTACTCGTAGATATTCGTGGGTACTCGTAGCTCGGTAGCTGGACAGAGAAAAACGGTGAATGAAAAAAAAAAAGCTTAAGTCAACATCAGCACGTGATCTCTGTCACTCCAGTTCGTGAACATATTCGCGGAAGGTCGTAGGAGTTCGTAGATTACCAAAATCTTGATTCCTTTAAACTCGGCAGAAGTTTTGGATTAAATCGTGAAAGTGGGACATGCCCTTTACAACATTCACTTTCATTTACAACCACACTCCAAAGACATACAGGTTTGTAGGCTTGGTATAAATGTAAATTGTCCCTACTGTGTAATAATAATAATTTGTTACTTGTTATATTCCGATTATATGTTATTCCGATTACTATGTAAGGTGTCCTTGAGATGTCTGAAAGGCGCCCATTAAATAAAATTTATTATTTAATGGGCGCCTTTCAGACATCTCAAGGACACCTTACATAGTAATCGGAATAACATATAATCGGAATATAACAAGTAATAAAGACATCACAGAGACACAAATTAAAAACAGAATTCAATCCCAAAACATAAAATCAAAAACACAATGTGATGCCCCTGTCCCACTTAGGAAACCTGAACGGAAACCTCTGGAGACTTTGCGCCCCACCCAAGGTTTCCGTGAGGTTCCCGGAGGTTGCAGGTGGTTGCCGGAGGTTGCAGGTAGTGGAAGCAGGTAGGGAGACTGACAGAAACCTCCGGGAACCGCACATGGCTCGTCAATCCTGTTCTGTCTTTCACCGGGAGCTCGCGGGTCCCCGGTGGGAGACTGCTTTGCGGGGCACCGGCAACGGCGACTTCTCCCGCCCGAATTGCGGGGTTGAGAGTGACCTGGAGGGGGGCCTTACAACGCCCGGCGCGGTAGTAAATTGCCGCGGACTTGCTAGCGCCCGCCGGGGGCTCCAACATCAAGGCCCGGGGCAGGGCCCTACATCGCCCGGCGTGGCTTTGAGTGGCCGCGGACTTGCTAGCGCCCGCCGGGGGCTTTGACCTCGACTTCGGGAGAGGAATGGAGAGCAGGGGAGAGACAAGACTTTGCCTTCCATCACAGTGAGGAGGAGACTCACTGTGATGGATGTTTATGTGAATTGAATTGTGTTGGTGTGTGTCTTGGTTCTTTTTTTGTATGGCTGCAGAAACCAAATTTCGTTTGAACCTCATGTGAGGTTCAAATGACAAATAAAAGGTATTGTATTGTATTGTATTGTAAGATCGTCGCCGATCTGATCATAACATCCACCTTCACAATCGTACCTTACTCTGGTAATCATTAACCCGCTTACTTATCAGGAATCTATCTACACCCACTTGAAAAACATTTGAAGGAGGACTCACAATGTCAGAGGTCATGGGGAGAAGGCAAGGGAATGGGGTTAGGAGGGAGAGATAGATCAGCCATGATTGAATGGCGGAGTAGACTTGATGGGCCAAATGGCCTAATTCTGCTCCTATCACCAGTGGTCTTATGATCTTACGGTTTTCATATAAAATCTTCACATCCTCCACATAACTTGCTGATTCCTTACTTTGAAACAGCAAAGGGCCTGTCCCACTGGGTGTCATTTGCACGTCATTTACGTAACATAATGTCCGCGTCACGACTTGTGTGTGTGACGTGCTCGTGATGCGCGCATGGCATGCATTACGCGCGCATGGTGCGTGGTGACGTAGGCAGTGATGCACGATCGCGCGCGGCGCCCCAGGATTTTGGGATTCACAAAATCTTCGCGCGCCACCTGCGTTACCCGCAAATGACGCTCAAGTGGTACAGGCCCTCGACTCTGTGTTCCCCACAAGAGGTAACATCCTCTCCACATTCACCCTGTTGGCATGTATGGAGAGAAGGCAGGTACAGGACACTGAGTTGGATGATCAGCCATGACCACATTGAATGGCGGTGCAGGCTCGAAGGGCCGAATGGCCTCTACTCCTACACCTATTTTCTATGTTTCTATGTATGCTGATGATTGCACAAAGTTCACTTTCATTTGCAACTCTTGAGCAAATAAACTTGCATGCAGCAAGACACTCTTGCAGGACAGACTGACACGATTCCAAACTACAGTGTATACATGTCTTACAACGTTAGCTCATAAGCCAACCCATTCCATTCCATTTATTAATCTAGGACATTTTCCCTCAGCTGCTTCCGATATATACACATCCTTAAATAAGGACCATGTGGATACAAAGAACTGCAGATGTTGCTTTACAAAAATAAAGACTAGTGTACGTGTCAGAGGTAATGGGGAGAAGGCAGGAGAATGGGGTTAGGAGGGAGAGATAGATCAGCCGTGATTGAATGGCACAGTATAGGAGACTTGAATGGCAGAGTAATAATAATAATAATAATAGATGGGATTTATATAGCGCCTTTCTAATACTCAAGGAGCTTTACATCGCATTATTCATTCACTCCTCAGCCACACTCGGTGGTGGTAAGCTACTTCTGTAGCCACAGCTGCCCTGGGGCAGACTGACGGAAGCGTGGCTGCCAATCTGCGCCTACGGCCCCTCCGACCACCACCAATCACTCACACACATTCACACACAGGCAAAGGTGGGTGAAGTGTCTTGCCCAAGGACACAACGACAGTAGACTTGATGGGCCGAATGGCCTAATTTCACTCCTATTCCTTATGACCTTAAAGTGTTGGGGTAACTCAGTGGGTCTGTCAGCATCGCTGGAGAACATGGGTAGGTGATGTTGCGAGTCAGGAGACTTCTTCAGAGTGATTGTGGGGAGGGGAGGGGGGAGAAAGCTGTAAAAGAGGTGAAGGAAACCTGGCAAGTGATGGGTGAAATCCCCCCTTATCTTTATCTACCCATCACTTGCCACATTTTGTCGTTCCACCCCCGAAGAAGTGTCCCGAACCAAAATGTCACCAAACATTGTCTATTTCCTTCGCTCCATAGATGCTGCTGCACCCGCTGAGTTTCTCCAGCACTTTTGTCTACCTGGTACCTATCAATGTTCTCTGGAGATTCTGTCTGACCCGCTGAGTTACTTTACCACTTTCTTGATCTACTGGATGGCTGTTGACCAGGGCACGTGAGTGAAAGTAATTTAAGAAAGTTATGATCAGTGAGAGTTTGCTATGTAATATTTGGAAATACTTGTGTAAAGATACAGACTAAAATTAATTTCGCAATGTTGACACAATAGACAGTAGATGCTGGGATCTGGAACAAAAAAAAAAACTTCAGTGGGTCAGACAGCATTTGTGGAGGATGTTAGACACTAAATGCTGGTGTTACTCAGCGGGACAGGCAGCATCTCCGGAGAGAAGGAATGGATGACTTTTCCAGCTGACCCGCAGACAATAGACAATAGGTGCAGGAGTAGGCCATTGGGCCCTTCGAGCCAGCACCGCCATTCAATGTGATCATGGCTGATCATCCCCAATCAGTACCCCGTTCCTGCCTTCTCCCCATATCCCCTGACTCCACTATTTTTAAGAGCTGAGTTCCTCCAGTCTACCTTCTGTTTAAACCAGCATCTGCAGTTCCTTCCACCTGGTATCCCTTCATTCTCTGTGCTCCAGAGAAAACCAAAAATGATGTCCAACCTCACCTTATAGCTGCTACCCTCTAACCCAGGCTGGTAATCCTCCTCTGCGCTCGATATAGGAATTCTGAGCGGGGGAAATATTGAGTCTACCAGGACAATCCTGAGTGTGGATCTTCGGAAGGAGGTAGAAGTGGATTCTAGATTTTAGTTTTAGTTTTTCATTTTTACAGATATGGTGCGGTAACAGGCCCTTCGGCCCACCGAGTCCGTGCCGACCAGCGATCCCCGCACATTAACACTATCCTACACACACACTAGTGACAAATTCCACTTACACCAAGCCAATTAACCGACAAACCTGTACGTCTTTGGAGTGTGGGAGGAAACCGAAGATCTCGGAGAAAACCCACGCAGGTCACGGGGAGTCAAGGTATTATAGAGCTCTCACTCCAACCCTGCAAGATGGTTTGTCAAACAACAGCATTACCCTTTGTCAGGGATGTGATAACCATCTTAGGATGGGTTAGTATGAAGTTCAGAAGGGGTCGGCCACAGTGACGAGGGCAGTGGAACAATTGAGGAAGTCAATGTCATGCTAATCTTTCTTTCTTCCCAGCTGTTATCAGGCAACTGAATCATCCTAGCACGACCAGAGAGCAGTCCTGAACTACTATCTGCCTCATTGGTGACCCTCCGACTATCTTTGATCGGATTTTACTGGCATTTCCTTGCAGTGAACATTATTCCCAGATTATGGCTCAATTGTACACTGTCAATGGCTCGATTATAATCTCGATTATATTCTCTTTCCGCTGTCTGGTTAGCAGGCAAACATTTTTTTTTCACTGTACCTCGGTACACGTGACAATAAACTAAACTAAACTCAACTGCTAGCAATGGATAGATGTGTAGGAGGGAACTGCAGATGCTGGTTTGGCCCAAAGAAAGACACAACATGCTGGAGTAACTCAGCGGGACAGGGTCTTGACCTGAAACGACACCCATTTCTTCTCTCCAGAGATGCTGCCTGTCCCGCTGAGTTACTCAAGCTGTTTGTGTCTAGCAATGGGTCGATCATTCATAGAGGGTTAACATCTAAGAGGAGGGAAGGGGGGGGGGGGGGAGCAGGTGGATCAGGAATCCTAAACTGGGAGGAAAGGTCCACTATCTGGAATAAATATATCGAACCACAGAAAAGGCAAGTCAGAAGAATACAGTGGGACCAGGAGATCATAGAAACATAGAAAATAGGTGCAGGAGGAAGCCATTCGGCCCTTCGAGCCAGCACCGCCATTCATTATCATCATGGCTGATCGTCCCCAATCAATAACCCGTGCCTGCCTTCAGAATTCTTCTTCCTTTCCAAACCCATCAGTGTGGCTTAACTGCCTCCCCAATTCGGTCTCAAGAAAGGTCTCGACCCGAAACGTCACCTATTCCTTTTCCCCAGAGATGCTGTCTCTCCAACTTTTGAGTTACTCTGGCTTTTTGTGTCTATCTCAGGGATCTCAGAAGGTAGACACAAAATGCTGGGGTAACTCAGCGGGACAGGCAGCATCTCTGGAGAGAAGGAATGGGCGACGTTTCGGGCGGAGACCCTTCTTCAGACTGAGAGACAAGGGCAAGAGGGAATGGTACCTGGGTGTCATGGTACATCAGTCATTAAAAGTAGGCATGCAGGTGCAGCAGGCAGTGAAGAAGGCGAATGGCATGTTAGCATTCATAGCAAAAGGATTTGAGTATAGGAGCAGGGAGGTTCTACTGCAGTTGTACAGGGTCTTGGTGAGACCACACCTGGAGTATTGCGTACAGTTTTGGTCTCCTAATCTGAGGAAAGACATTCTTGCCATAGAGGGAGTACAGAGAAGGTTCACCAGACTGATTCCTGGGATGTCAGGACTTTCATATGAAGAAAGACTGGATAGACTCGGTTTGTACTCGCTAGAATTTAGAAGATTGAGGGGGGATCTTATAGAAACTTACAAAATTCTTAAGGGGTTGGACAGGCTAGATGCAGGAAGATTGTTCCCGATGTTGGGGAAGTCCAGAACAAGGGGTCACAGTTTAAGGATAAGGGGGAAATCTTTTAGGTCCGAGATGAGGAAAAAATTTTTCACACAGAGAGTGGTGAATCTGTGGAATTCTCTGCCACAGAAGGTAGTTGAGGCCAGTTCATTGGCTATATTTAAGAGGGAGTTAGATGTGGCTAAAGGGATCAGGGGGTATGGAGAGAAGGCAGGTACGGGATACTGAGTTGGATGATCAGCCATGAACATATTGAATGACGGTACAGGCTCGAAGGGCTGAATGGCCTACTCCTGCACCTATTTTCTATGTTTCTATGTTTCTATGACCCGAAACGTCACCCATTCCTTCTCCCCAGAAATGCTGCTGCCTGTCTCGCTGAGTTACTCCAGCTTTGTTGTGTCTATTTGAGGATTAACTCCTTGTGACAACTGATAGAAGCTACAGATTATATCCCACGTTCAACACCAAGTGTGAGTGAGTGTTAATTGGCCTTACGGGACACCCAGGGCTAAGCGACTGGAATTATAAATAAACCCATTGTCCGGGGAATGAAAGAGAATGAGTCAGCTGGTCCTGAAATTAAACCGGTCAAAGGATTTCTGCAGGCGGAAATGATTTAGTTTTGAAAACATCTTCAATAACCCGCATTCCTCCCGTTCTATTGCCTTCGAGGGAGGAACTATATTTGCATAATTGGAAGATAGGTATCGAGTGACTGACTGACTGTATAGTTAGTGCCAAACCTTCCGGGAAAGCTCACAAAGGGAGCTAGCTCTTGCTCACACTAGACGTGCTCTGCCTTCTCTGGACAGGTGAGTTTAGACTGTAATGTTTGCTTTTTGGAATATGCAGTGCCGAGACCAAAACCTATATGGGTTTTATCGCACTCTATAGATGTTCACCAGAATCACCGATTGGGGGGGGGGGGGGGGGAATATTTATATTAAATAGTTTAATGGTGTTTATTTTTAAGAAGCAAATGCCCTGGGGAAGTTCTGCAAAGATGGGTGAGATGAGTGGAGTTTTAGACTTGATGCGTTTTTGTTGGATATACTAATTGCCACTTTCAGAGAGCCGTGGACTTGTAACCTCTGATCCCAAAGGACCCTGCCTTGCTTTCCCCTTACTTTTGATCTCACCTCACACTTATCTGGATTAAACTCTATCTGCCATTTCTCCACTCATACTTCCTACTGATCTCTGTCCTCCTTTGACAACCTTCCACATTTTCCGCAACTCAGCCTATCCGCTAATCAGCCCGTCTCCATTTTAACGGTATGTACACTTACCTAGAATTCACTTATCTTCATATTGGTTCAACCATAAATGAAAGAATTATTGGGCTGGACAAGTAACCTGTGCGTTAAAGTTCAGTTCAGGTTAGTTTATTGTCACGTGTACCGAGGTACAGTGAAAAGCTTTTGTTGCGTGCTAACCAGTCAGCAGAAAGACAATGCATGATTACAATTGAGCCATTTACAGTGTATAGATACATAGAAACATAGAAAATAGGTGCAGGAGTAGGCCATTCGGCCCTTCGAGCCTGCACCGCCATTCAAAATGATCATGGCTGATCATCCAACTCAGTATCCCATCCCTGCCTTCTCTCCATACCCCCTGATCCCTTTAGCCACAAGGGCCACAGCTAACTCCCTCTTAAATATAGCCAATGAACTGTGGCCTCAACTACCTTCTGTGGCAGAGAATTCCACAGATTCACCACTCTCTGTGTGAAAAATGTTTTCCGCATCTCGGTCCTAAAAGATTTCCCCCTTATCCTTAAACTGTGACCCCTTGTTCTGGACTTCCCCAACATCGGGAACAATCTTCCTGTACCTAGCCTGTCCAACCCCTTAAGAATTTTGTAAGTTTTGAAAAGCTTTTGTTGCGTGCTATCCAGTCAGCGGAAAGACAATGCATGATTCCAATCGAGCCATTTACAGTGTATAGATACATGATAAGGGAATAACGTTTAGCCAGCAAAGTCCGATCAAGGATAGTCTGATGGTCACCAATGAGGTAGATAGTAGTTCAGCGCTGCTCTCTGGTTGTGGTATGCACCAGTCCTTTACATCAAAACACAAAGTGCTGGAGAAACTCAGCAGGTCATACAGTATCTGTGGAGGAAATTGTCAGATGAGGTTTCGGGTCGGTGTTTCAGGCTGTGGAAGGTCCTGATCCAAAACATCACCTGTCCATTCCCTCCACATACGCTGCCTGACCCGCTGAGTTCCTCCAGCACTTTGTGTTTTACCCAAGATTCCAGTATCTGTTGTTCCTTGTGTCACCACATCCTTAAAAAAAACTTTATTGGAACTAAGATTAATAATGTGTAAGTTGATTTGGTGTTGTGAGTTTTGACAATGCTAGTGCATCGGTGGGTACTGTGGTAAATTGCTTTACCACAAGACTTCAGAATGTCACAGAAAAGTCATGGAGCGGGAAGATCAAAGGCTTGGGCACCAGCCCGAAATTAGTAATCTGAGCTTCATGTCGCGGAGTTGCAGATTCTGTGTCTTCTAAGGCAGTGATTTGTGGATTACACACTGTACAAACACTATTTAGTATATTCAGCATTGTGGTTTACTGGCAAAAACAAACTGCTGGAGGAACTCAGACAACCAAGCATCATCTGTGCAGGCACGGGCATAATCTGCCTTTTGGGACGAAACCCTACATCAGGACTGAAGGGCCTGTCTCACTTGGGCGTCATTGGGCTAATTTGAGGAAGGACATTTAAGAGGGAGTTAGATGGTGGAATGGGTTGGACAGGCCAGATGCAGGAAGATTGTTCCCGATGTTGGGGTAGTCCAGAACAAGGGGTCACAGTTTAAGGATAAGGGGGAATTCTTTTAGGACCGAGATGAGGAAAACATTTTTCACACAGAGAGTGGTGAATCTGTGGAACTCTCTGCCACAGAAGGTAGTTGAGGCCAGTTATATTTAAGAGGGAGTTAGATGTACGGCCCTTGTGGCTAAAGGGATCAGGGGGTATGGAGAGAAGGCAGGTACGGGATACTGAGTTGGATGATCAGCCATGATCATATTGAATGGCGGTGCAGGCTCGAAGGGCCGAATGGCCTACTCCTGCACCTATTTTCTATGTTTCTATTCTTAATTTGAGGAAGGACATTCTTCCTATTGAGGGAGTGCAGCGTAAGTTTACAAGGTTAATTCCAGGGATGGCGGGACTGTCATATGCTGAGAGAATGGAGCAGCTGGGCTTGTACGCTCTGGAGTTTAGAAGGATGAGTCTATCTTAATAACCCTTTTTGCTTAATAAAATAACCCTTTAGCGTAACTATCTGGCATTTAGCAATCTCCTCTAATGGCATTGTAATATGGTACATTTTACTCTGTAATGTCATGTGTTTCAGACGACTACAAGAGACAGCAACGATGACCTTTTACGATGGCCTTTACCCCTTCTACCCAACAGCGCGGACACCAGTAGGGTTCAACACCATTGAAATTGTGGTCATTATTATCTTTTTAGTTTTCCTGGTGTCTTTCCTCATAATACTCATTGGAATCCGCGGAGCTGAAGTAAGTGTCTATCGTAGCTCGTGTTTTTACCTCTGCAGAAATCTCTCGGGAACTCGGGGGCTTCAGGTGGAGCCTCAATCAGATCCCTAATGAATGGTTTCAGGGAAGATTTAATGATAAAATGAATTGGGGGGGGGCGTTGAAAAAATGAATAAAATAATCTGTTTCTATTGTTGTTTAAGAAGGAACTGCAGATGCTGGAAAATCGAAGGTAGACAAAAATGCTGGAGGAACTCAGCGGGTGCAGCAGCATCTATGGAGCGAAGGAAATAGGCAACGTTTCGGGCCGAAACCCGGAAGGGTTTCGACCCGAAACGTTGCCTATTTCCTTCAGGGTTTCGACCCGAAGCGTTGCCTATTTCCTTCATGGTTTCGGCTCAAAACGTTGCCTATTTCCTTCATGGTTTCGGCTCAAAACTTTGCCTATTTCCTTCATGGTTTCGGCTCGAAACGTTGCCTATTTCCTTCATGGTTTCGGCTCGAAACGTTGCCTATTTCCTTCATGGTTTTGGCCCGAAACGTTGCCTATTTCCTTCAGGGTTTCGGCTCGAAACGTTGCCTATTTCCTTCAGGGTTTCGGCCCGAAGCGTTGCCTATTTCCTTCATGGTTTCGGCTCAAAACTTTGCCTATTTCCTTCATGGTTTCGGCTCGAAACGTTGCCTATTTCCTTCATGGTTTCGGCCCGAAACGTTGCCTATTTCCTTCGCTCCATAGATGCTGCCTCACCCGCTGAGTTTCTCCAGCATTTTTGTCTACCTTCTGTTTTCTATTGTTGGATAGGTTTGTAATGGGAGGCGTGGAGTTAATGTGAGCAGCAAAAGAATGAGAGGCGGTAGGAAGTATATTATTGAGCAACGAGTTATTGTAGTCTGGCGTACACTCCTTAAAGGGTGGAAGAATAAGGTGAATGATGGATGCGGAAACAGCAAGGCACTGAGACTAATTGAATACATGTTTCAAAGAGATAAGATAAGCTGTAATCCTACAGCAGCTGTATAATTCTGTACAATGAAGGCTAAAGCACCCTCAAGGCATATTAGTGGAGATAGATAGATAAATGGGAAATATGAGATGCTGTTCCTCCAATTTGGTTTGGACAGCTTATAATACAGTAGTATGAATATTGATTTCTCTAACCTCAAGTAACTCCACCCAAGACACACCAGCTTCTCGTTCTCACCTAGCAAACAACCAACAATCAGGGGCTTTAGAAGGGTGTCGGCCCGAAACGTTGCCTATTTCCCTCGCTCCATAGATGCTGCTGCACCCGCTGAGTTTCTCCAGCACTTTTGTCAGCCTACATTTACTTTAAGCACTTCATGTTTCAAGCCATTTTCCAATACTCCATCCCAATTTCATGGTGAATATGATGTTGAATCATCAAGCCTCTGCCATTCCTTAACGCATTACCCACCACTATCCCAAATCCCATAACACTTTTGTTTGATAAAAAAAATCTCAATCTTGGATTAAAAATTAACAGCTGACCATGCATAAGAGCCATTTGCAGAAGAGAGTTTCAGACTCTCTGCATTCTCTGTAAGGTTCCTAACTCCTCTCCTAAAAGGGCTGGTTCTTGTTTTCCAATTATGCTTGCGATCACAGACAGCGTGGTTAATGGAATCGTTTCTCCTGACATGTCCAACAAAACGTCCGGGTTTCAAGTCAAGTCAAGTCTATTCGTCACATACACATACGAGATGTGCAGTGAAATGAAAAGTGGCAATGCTCGCGGACTTTGTGCAAAAAGGCAAACAAACAACCAACCAAACAAATACAAACAGAATGGAACAGAATCACATGATCTTTTCCATATTAAATATTGTGGGCGGAAGGAAAAAGGGAAGAAAATAGCAATTTTAAAAAAAGCAGTAGAGTGGTTCAGTAGAGTTAGTCGCTGGTGAGATAGGAGTTTACAGTCCGAATGGCCTCTGGGAAGAAACTCCTTCTCAACCTCTCCGTTTTCACTGCATGGCAACGGAGGCGTTTGCCTGACCGAGTTGCACCACCTGATGTATAGTTCCTGCAGGGGGGGCGAGTGAAGTTCCCATAGTTCGTTCGGGTTTCTTGAAAATCTTAATCAGTCAGCTCTTTAACTTTCAAAATTCCAAGAAGGACAACGTTGATTTCTGTAGTCTTTCCCAATAGTCTAATCCCTGGGAGTCTGGATCTGTGGGAAAATGGCATTGCATGGCCATTGTGTTCTTCCCGAGTTGCAATGTTAGAACTGCTTGCTGTGCTCCTAGTGTGGTCAGTGCTGAGTTTTCTATAACTACAACTGCAGTAGAGTTGCTGCCTTACAGCGCTAGAGGCCCGGGTTCGATCCTGACTACGGGTGCTGTCTGTACGGAGTTTGTACGTTCTCCCCGTGACCGCGTGGCTATTCCCCAGGCGTTCCGGTTTCCTCCCACACTCCAAAGACGTGCAGGTTTGTGGGTTAAATGGCTTCGGTAAAGATCGTAAAATGTCCCTCGTGTGTGTGTGTGTGTGTGTGTGTGTGTGTGTGTGGGGTGGAACTAGTGTAGGGGCGATCGCGGTGGCATTTTGTACTAACAGTTGTGTGATCATTTTTCCAGAGATTCCACTGGCTTGCAAGGGTAACCCTCAGCCTGTTCATCGGAGTTGTTATTGTCGGTGAGTATTGCCATATCCACTCTTGTTGTAATCGTGTAGTGACTTGTCAAACAAAATGATTTCTTTCTTAGTAGGATGAGATGATAGCTGACAAATGTACAAAAAGAGTGTATAGGGAGGGAATTTTGAATTTTGTTTTCTGAGGGCAGTGTTCAAAGCCCATGACTAAAGGAACATTTAAACCCCTCTCTATTGTCCTTGAGTTGGTGGTGAACCTCCTTCATGAACTACTGTAGTCCTTCTGTCGAATCCCGCTTGGAGTGCATACTGTCGTTGTGTCCTCGGGCAAGACACTTCACCCACCTTTGCCTGTGTGTGAATGTGTGTGAGTGATTGGTGGTGGTCGGAGGGGCCGTAGGCGCAGATTGGCAGCCACGCTTCCGTCAGTCTGCCCCAGGGCAGCTGTGGCTACAGAAGTAGCTTACCACCACCGAGTGTGACTGAGGAGTGAATGAATAATGCGATGTAAAGCGCCTTGAGTATTAGAAAGGCGCTATATAAATCCCATCCATTATTATTATTATTCTGTTGAGGGTCCTCCCACAGACCAGTTAGATGGAGAATGCATGGATTTGAATTGAATGACAATGAAGGAACAGTGTGCAGGGGAGAGGAAAGACTTTGCCTTCCATCACAGTGAGGAGGAGATTCACTGTGACGGATGTCTGTGTAAATTGAATTGTTTTGTATGTTTTGTAGGAATTGTCTTGGTTTGTATGGCTGTGGAAACAGGGTTTCGTTTGAGCTTCACTGAGGTTCAAATGACATGGAATAAAATATTGTATATTGTATATTGTAACAGTAATGCGTTTCCAAGTCAGGATGGAGTGAACCTTGGATGTGGTGGTGTTCCCATATTCCTTGCCTTTGTGGTAGGGATTGCAGCTCTTTTTTTTATTTTGTTTTTTTAAATTTTTTTTAAATAAATTTATTCAATTATTAAAAAATAATATTACACTACAATAAAACAAGCCAGAACCCACCACCATAATACAATACAATACAAACATGTAATAAACTACTATACAACTATGATACAATCCTTATTGAGGATACATTCAACACCCTGCGGAGCCCAGCGGTCCCGGAACTCCCTCAGGGTGCCCGCAGACAGGGCATATTCCCTTTCTAATCCCACCCGGGCACGGACGTAACCCCGGAAAAGGGGCAGGCAGCCGGCTCGGGTAGAGCCCTCCACCGTCTGTCGCCTTGACTCGCGGATGGCCAGCTTGGCCAGGCCCAGGAGCAACCCAACCAGGACATCTTCAGCCCTACCCTCTCCCCTACGCACAGAGTGTCCAAAGATGTGGATGGTGGGTGAAAAATGCAGCCAGAAGGCAAGGAGCAGCCCCTTTAGATATTCAAACAGTGGCTGCAGCCTCACACACTCCATGTACACGTGGTACACAGACTCTTCCAGCCCGCAACAGTGGCAGGCGGCTGGCGAGTCTGTGAACCGCGAGAGAAACAGGTTGCAGGGAACACCTCGGTGCAATACCCTCCACCCCAGGTCCCCAATGTAGAGGGGGAGGATTGCAGGTCTTGGAGGTGGTGTCAAAGTAACAAACAGCCGTGCGTATTCTACAAGTGTAGCCACAGTGCATAATGGCGAAGGGAGTGAATATTTAACGTGGTGGCTGTGTTGCTAATTTTTGGAATGGGATTGATTGATCTACAGTGTAGGAAGGAACTGCAGTTGCTGGTTTAAACCAAAGATAGCTGGAGTAACTCAGCGGGACAGGCAGCATCTCTGGAGCGAAGGAATGGGTGACGTTTTGGGTCGAGACCCATCTTCAGACCATGTTATTGCTTGATGTGCATCTGATGAATTGCCATCCAAGAACCCCATGGGTTCTGCAACTCCAAATTGGTGCAGTAACGTGCACTGGTGTTTTTCCTCTGATGGGGGTCGGGGTACAGCACCTTTCTAAGTAAATGTAGTACCGTCGGGGCAGAGTTGAGGTGGGGTTTGAGGGGGAGGGTGAGGAGTGAACACCAATTATTCCCTCCCGTCAGGATTTCTGTGGGAGACCGAGGACCCAGTTTTAGTTTAGTTTAGAGATACAGCACGGAAACGGGGCCCTTCGGCCCACGGAGTCGACGCAGGCCATCGATCAGCCTTACACACGAGTTTTATGTCTCCCACCTTCTCGCCCACTCCTTCCATTACAGTGGCCAATTCACCTAAAAACCCACCAGTCTTTGGGATAGTGGGGGGGGGAGGGGGGAACGAAACCGCCCGAAAGAAACCCATGTGGTCACAGGGAAAAAGTGCAAACTCCACACAGAAAGCGCCAAGGTCAGCATCAAATCTGGCGCTGTGGGGCAGCAGATCTACCAACCGTGCCACAGTGCCGGCCTTTTGCCAATGAGTCACCCTGAGATCATGAGAATATCGAGACATGTGGAACAAAGAACATAGCAGCAGGATCCCTCAATTCCATTCTGCCGTTCAATATGATCACAATTGGTCTGGTCCAGGATTCATCCCTTTTCCCATATTCCTTAAAATCCCTGATCTTGATAAAAAAGTTATCTACCTCCTCTAGATATCACCAGCAACCTAGCTTCCATAACCCACTAATATAGAGACTTCAATGGATTGAAATCTTTGTGAAGAAAAGGTTCCTACAGATTCTAGTTTGAAATGATGACCCCTTAATCTTGCAGCAAAGTCCCACTACTCAAAATTCTCCCGCCAGTGGTAACATCTTGATATTCACCTCTACGCCCCTTGGGATATCCGACAGTCA
>NC_045999.1:4234157-4311815 GCF_010909765.2 Amblyraja radiata | reverse complement strand
GACCATAACCCTCCATTCCTTTCCCATCCATATAACTATCCAATTTATTTTTAAATGATAAAAACGAACCTGCCTCCACCACCTTCACTGGAAGCTCATTCCACACAGCTACCACTCTCTGAGTAAAGAAGTTCCCCCTCATGTTACCCCTAAACTTCTGTCCCTTAATTCCCTTGTTTGAATCTTCCCTAATCTCAGTGGGAAAAGCTTATCCATGTCAACTCTGTCTATCCCTCTCATCATTTTAAAGACCTCTATCAAGTCCCCCCTTAACCTTCTGCGCTCCAAAGAATAAAGCCCTAACTTGTTCAACCTTTCTCTGTACTGACTGACTGAGTTTCACTGAGTTCCCACTACATACAAGCAGTTTCACAATCCTTTTCAAGTAGAGCCAGATTGTTCCACTTTGGCCTCAAGAGCAGGACACTTACATAATGCTGAATCAGCTAAAACTCGAATAACAGTGCAATCAACCATTAGTCACAAAATGCTGGAGTAACTCAGCGGGGCAGGCAGCATCTCTTCAGAAGGAGGGTCTCGACACGAAACATCACCCATTCCTTCTATTCAGAGATGCTGCCCCTCCCGCTGATTTGCTCCAGCATTTGTTTCAGAAAGAACTGCAGATGCTGGAAAAATCGAAGGTAGACAAAAATGCTGGAGCAACTCAGCGGGTGAGGCAGCATCTATGGAGAGAAGGAAATAGGCGATGTTTCGGGTCGAGACCCTTCTTCAATCTTGACCCGAAACGTCACCTACTCCACCATTTTGTGTCTACGGTTTAAACCAACATCTGTAGTTCCTTCCTACACACAATGAATAATTATATATAACATAGAAACATAGAAAATAGGTGCAGGAGTAGAGGCCATTCGGCCCTTCGAGCCTGCACTGCCATTCAATATGATCATGGCTGATCATCCAACTCAATATCCTGTACCTGCCTTCTCTCCATACCCCCTGATCCCTTTAGCCACAAGGGCCACATCTAACTTAACATCTAACGTAACATTAAGGTGTACTTTACGGAAGGAGATTTGCAGTCGTAGGAGAAATATACATGTGAGGAAATTACCAGCTTAATAATGATTAAGAAGGAACTGCAGATGCGGGAAGAATCTAAGGTGGACAAAAATGCTGGGGTAACTCAGCGGGACAGGCAGCATCTCTGGAGAGAAGAATAGGCGACGTTTCGGATCGAGACCCTTCTTCAGACCTTAATAACGATGCACACTAATGTTCCACAGTTAACGAGAAAACAGCAATACTCACATAGACAATGCAGACCCTCATGGCTTCATGAAGAAATGGAGAGACACAGGTTTCCAGGAAAGGGGCCAGCAACTTTGTCCATTAATCATTCAGCTGGAGAAGCCCCAGATAGCATTAGTCGACTGTGAAAATTAACTCCAAGTTGACTGAACTGACAACAAAGTTGCAAACATTAAAGAAGCATTTAAAAAAAAATTCTGAACTACAAGCATGAGAAGTCCTTGGTGTAAATAGACAGATCAATTTTTTTACTTTACTCAATACATTTTTTTATTGCGCCCACACTTCCCGCGCCCTAGTGTATATGAAATCTCCTCAAGGTGTGCCTGCTTTGAAGTTCTCTTCCTCTCTCCGGCGAGAGTTCCGTTATGCCCCTGTCCCACTTAGGAAACCTGAACGGAAAACCTCTGGAGGCTTTGCGCCCCACCCAAGGTTTCCGTGCGGTTCCCGGAGGTTTTTGTCAGTCTCCCTACCTGCTTCCACTACCGCAACCTCCGGAACCACCTGCAACCTCCGGGAACCGCACGGAAACCTTGGGTGGGCGCAAAGTCTCCAGAGGTTTCAGTTCAGGTTTCCTAAGTGGGACAGGGGCATAACTCTCTCTCGCTGCCCCCTCCCCCCCATTTTTTATTCCTCCTGCTCACCGACTCTGGCCACCCAGTTATAACCCAGACTCACTACCACAGCCACGTGTGTTCTCCGACTAGTTTCGCTGTCCTCTTGATTAATTTCATCGATCGTATGCCTCGTTGTCACCTTCCCCTCAGCCAACAGTGAACATTGTTCGATGAACAATGAACATAGCATCTGAAAGAAGGGTGACGACCCAAAGCTCACCTATTCCTTTTCTCCAGAGATGCTGTCTGACCCGCTGAGTTACTCCAGCTTTTTGTGTCTATCTTTGGTTTAAGCCAGCATCTGCAGTTCCTTCCTACACATGAACAGTCTATATTTTACTTGAGCATTGTCTGCTTTGATCTGACATTTTCACACATTACCCTTCCATATCTCTAGTCTCCCTCTCCCTGAGTCTGACGAAGGGTCAAGACCCAAAGCATCACCCATTCCTTCTCTCCAGAGTTCAGCCTGTCCCAATGATTTACTCCAGCTTTTTCTGTGTCCTATCTTCGACAATAGACAATAGATGCAGGAGTAGGCCATTCGGCCCTTCGAGCCAGCACCGCCATTCAATGTGATCATGGCTGATCATCCCCAATCAGTACCCCCGTTCCGCCTTCCCCCCCCCCATATCCCCTGACTCCACTTTTTAAGAGCCCTAACTAGCTCTCTTGATAGTATCATGGAAACCTGCCTCCACCGCCCTCTGAGGCAGAGAATTCCACAGACTCGCCACTCTCTGTGAGAAAAAGCTTTTCCTCGCCTCCGTTCTAAATGGCTTACCCCTTATTCTTAAACTGTGGCCCTGGTTCTGGACTCCCCCAACATCGGGAACATGTTTCCTGCCTCTAGCGTGACCAAGCCCTTAACAATCTTATATGTTTCAATGAGATACCCTCTCATCCTTCTAAACTCCAGAGTGTACAAGCCCACTGCTCCATTCTCTCAGCATATGACAGTCCCGCCATCCCGGGAATTAACCTTGTGAACCTACGCTGCACTCCCTCAATAGCAAGAATGTCCTTCCTCAAATTAGGGGACCCAAAACTGCACACAATACTCCAGTGTGGTCTCACTAGGGCCCTGTACAACTACAGAAAGAATGAAGCAATGGACTTGATTTGACGTGATCAGACTTATGGGAAGATTGAATGGGGGGAATTGCTGTTATTCCTGCTATGCCAGCCGCTGATCGATGTGGCAGGAAGGAAAACGTAATCTTGTATATCCCTACTCAGTGACAGAACAAGTCCAAGCAGAATCACAAGGTGTATACAAATTAAATAGATGAAAATCTAGACAAAATCTCGCGATGGTTTAGGACAATTCAAGTTCGAGTTACATTTATTGTCACATATCATCCAATTGGTGCAGTGACATTTGAGTGAGCCATGCAGCCACACACTAAGATTAGCACAACACGATAGAATTTAACATAAACACCCCCCACAACGCAATCAAACGTTTCCCACTGTGAGGGAAGGCAACAAAGTTCAGTCCTCTTCCTCTTGTTCACGCCGTTGTCTGGGCCTATTGACTCTAATGGTCGGTTACAAAGCAGTAAAAAAAAAATATAGATATATTTTGTTTGAGCAAATATGATTATGAGATTATTCATCAATGCCTTGTAATATCTTATTTTCGCTCTGTTTATGGCGAATTATATTATATTGCATAAAACAATTCCCAGAATCACACAAAAAAAAAAAAAAAAAAAAAGCAGTAAGGTGGGAATATTAAAGTATCTTTTCATGTTCAATGTTGGACACCAACCATTTAATTTTACATCTCTTCGCAGCTGTTAATTACAGCAATAACTGGGAACTGGCCTCAGCCACTGTGAACACAACGTATAATCATTCAGCAGCGTGAATGTGAATGCTGAAGTCGGGATTCATGTCGGGTTTTCAGGAGTAAATGTGACACTCAGAGGTAATACTCCGTTTTCCACACCTTACTCTTCCTGTGTCTTCCTCTCCCCTGACTCTCACTCTGAAGAAGGGTCTCATTTTTCCCTTATACCTAACCGTCCGAAGAAGGGTTCTCATCCCGAAACGTCACCCATTCCTTCTCTCCAGAGATGCTGCCTGTCCCCGCTGAGTTACTCCAGCGTTTTGTGTCTATCTTCAATGTAAACCCACATCTGCAGTTCCTTCCCAATCCCACTTGCCTTCCACAGGTGGCTCTGCTATTTCTGTGATATTCGTCCCGGCATGCAGATCTCACAATACGTATTTAAAAATTGTGATGGTTTAGTTATGGTAGCTGGAGAGAATCTGTCAGAAGACCAGGGAGCACAGACTTAAAGTGAGGGGGGGGAGGGGAAAGTTCTTTACCCAGTGAATGATCACTGCTCCAATCATCTATGACCTTATGACATTACTGGTGTGGGAGTGTTGAGATCTTGCTCCACAAGTGGGGAATTTAAGGTTCGATTCATTAATAGAAACTGGAATATAAAGGAAGAATTTGAATACCTCACTCAAGGTCCCTGAGCAGAAAGAACACACACACACCGATAACCGAAGATAGACACACTAACGCTGGAGTACCTCAGCGGGATGGGCAGCATCTCTGGAGAGAAGGAATGGGTGACGTTTTGGGTCGAAAAATAAAATAAAAGAGAGAGTTACAGTGATAACCTGTGTTGGAGACGAACTTACACTTGCTTTCGTTCGATCTGAGTGGAGCCATCTATTAGTTGCAAAAAAGTACCTCAAGAGAACTAGCTAAAATTATAAAGGGACTGGACAAGCTAGATGCAGGAAAAATGCTCCAATGTTGGGCGAGTCCAGAACCAGGGGCCACAGTCTTAGAATAAAGGGGGAGGCCAAAAAAAAATTACTTGAAGCAGAGTTAATGTCAATTGATAATATTAGTAATGTAGGAATGATATACATGAAGTGTTTTTAATATGATATGTAGACCTGCTGCCTCTAATAAAAGATTAAAAAAAAAAAAGAATAAAGGGGAGGTCATTTAAGACTGAGGTGAGAAAATACATTTTCACCCAGAGAGTTGTGAATTTATGGAATTCCTGCCACAGAGGCAGTGGGAGGCCAAATCACTGGATGGATTTAAGAGAGAGTTAGATAGAGCTCTAGGGGCTAGGTGGAGTCAAGGGGATATGGGAGAAGGCAGCACGGTTATTGATTGGGGACGATCAGCCATGATCTCAATGAATGGCGGTGCTGGCTCGAAGGGCTGAATGGCCTCCTCCTGCACCTATGGTCTATGTTTCTATGTTTCTAAAGTTATGAAGCATCTGATACTAATCTCCTTGTAGGAGTTCCTGAAATCCAGCAGAATGAAACCATCAACTACAATGAAGAGTTTTTGTGGAAATCTGGGAAAGGCTTGCTGATGCATATCCGTGACGGATTGGAGAGGGGCCCTTCCCGATCCGATCCTGTACATCGCAGAAAAGTTCACTCCGAACAGCCCATGTGGTGTTTTTCACAGTACAAGGTCTCCAGCCAGTACGCCTCAGCCACAATGTGGTAAGTTACAAAACAAAGGAACCAAAAAAGTTAAGGATGAAGTGGGGGGGGGGGGGGGGGGTACAGCTCGATGACATGATGGGATTTCAGTTTCTATATAATGAATTGAACTTAAATTCTCCAGCTGTGGAACACGATTTCACACTCCCACACCATAAAACACCATTCATAAGGTCATATGATAGGAGCGATTGCTGCCATTCGGCCCATCAAGTCTATTCCGCCATTTAATCTATCCTCCCCCCCTAACCTCATTCTCCTGCCTTCTCCTCATAACCCCTGACACCCAATACTTAATAACAAATCTATCTATCTCTGCTTTAAAAACATCCATTGAGTTGTCCTTCACAGCCTTCTGTGGCAAAGAATTCCACAGATTCACCACCCCCTGACTAAAGAAATTAATTCTCAAATCCTTCCCTAAAGGAACGTCCTTTAATTCTGAGGCTGGTCCCTCTAGTCCCAGACTCTCCCACTAGTGGAAAACATCCTCTCCACGTCCACTCTATCCAGCCTCTCACTGTTCGTGCCCGGTTTCAATGAGGGATGGGAGTTTGGGAAACGTTATGGGAGTGTGAGTTCGTTGTTGGTGCGGGATCTGGGAGGCAGGTGGGATGAGTTCCAGATTTGTGCCTGAAGAATGTTTGTGAATTCTTGTTCCAACCTACACTTTAAAACCTTTGATTAGATAAGTGAGGAAACTAAGGGGTCACAGTTTAAGGATAAGGGGGAAATCTTTTAGGACCGAGATGAGGAAAACATTTTTCACACAGAGAGTGGTGAATCTGTGGAATTCTCTGCCACAGAAGGTAGTTGAGGCCACAGTTCATTGGCTATATTAAGAGGGAGTTAGATGTGGCCCTTGTGGCTAAAGGGATCAGGAGGTATGGAGAGAAGGCAGGTACAGGATACTGAGTTGGATGATCAAGCCATGATCATATTGAATGCATCAGCAGGCTCGAAGGGCCGAATAGCCTACTCCTGCACCTATTTTCTATGTTTCTATGCTTCTAACTACGCAACCAAGCCTTACAATCTAACCGCCTTGTCCAAGTTGTGCAAAGTAAATACGTGCAGGCGTTTTCTGAGGTTTAGAGACTATGGAAGTGACTTTGTTCCATGTTGCCGCTCACTAGGGTTGCCCTTGTTGCCTGGATGCTCGCCAACATCCTTCTCTGGCTCAAAGTCCCTCTATACGGAGCCTACATGATATTGGTAACCGGTGCGTTCATGATATTTTCACTCATCTCCTTCGGAACAACAAGGAAGACAGAACTCTGTGCGATCATGTTTTGACGATATGAGGTTGGACAGTGCCCTTGGTCCATCCTTTTGGCTAACATTGGCACAGGTAACCTTTTATACTCGTAGATGACATTGTTCACAGAGTACTATGTTCGCATGTTCTGTTGTGCCGCTGCAAGTAATGGGCCTGTCCCACTGACGCGACTTTTTCGGAAACTGCTGGCACCCGTCATAGGTCACCGAAAATTTCCAACATGTTGAAAATTCAGCGGGGACCAGAAAGACGCTACGACTCTCTGGGCGACTGAGGAGACGACTCACGACCGTACAGGCGACATGTCGCGGGATGAAACCTGTATGGTCGTGAGTAGTCGCCCAAAGAGTCGTACCTTGTTCTGGTCGCCGCTGGATTTTCAACATGTTGAAAATTATCGGAGACCTGCCGCGACTTTGACGGGTGCCGGCAGTTGCCGAAAAAAATCACGTAAGTGGGACAGGCCCTTAAGAATTTCATTGTTCCACTTGGGACATCTGGCAATTAAATTCTCTCTACTTTCAATTCCTTTCACATCGCCAAAGGTTCTCATGCATCACTGACATTAATCCCACTGCCTTTCACAGCTTCACCTTCATCTGCCTAGACCCTATGCTCTGGAATCCATTCCCAAGCCCAAGTTCCTCCAGCATTTTGTGTCTGTGGTGTAAACCAGCATCTGCAGTTCCTTCCCACACACTAAGAGCAGGGAGGTTCTACTGCAGTTGTACAGGGTCTTGGTGAGACCACACCTGGAGTATTGCGTACAGTTTTGGTCTCCTCATCTGAGGAAAGACATTCTTGCCATAGAGGGAGTACAGAGAAGGTTCACCAGACTGATTCCTGGGATGGCAGGACTTTCATATGAAGAAAGACTGGATAGACTCGGCTTGTACTCGCTAGAATTTAGAAGATCGAGGGGGGATCTTATAGAAACGTACAAAATTCTTAAGGGGTTGGACAGGCTGGATGCAGGAAGATTGTTTCCGATGTTGGGGAAGTCCAGAACTAGGGGTCACAGTTTAAGGATAAGAGGGAAATCTTTTAGGACCGAGATGGAGAAAATCATTTTTACGCAGAGAGTGGTGAATCTGTGGAATTCTCTGCACAGAAGGTAGTTGAGGCCACAGTTCATTGGCTATATTTAAGAGGGAGTTAGATGTGGCCCTTGTGGCTAAAGGGATCAGGGGGTATGGAGAGGAAGGCAGGGATGGGATACTGAGTTGGATGATCAGCCATGATCATATCGAATGGCGGTTGCAGGCTTGAAGGGCCGAATGGCCTACTCCTGCACCTATTTTCTATGTTTCTATGTTTCTCTAGAGATCCTCCTACCCGCTGAGTTACTCCAGCACATTGTGTCTTCTTTAGCAGTGCAGTTAACCTGGTTGGCAATATAAGGGCAGAGTGTCATTTTGTTACTTGACTAACAGCTGACCTTTGGGTGCGGCTGGCATTCACAGGTACTGGTGGATCTCAAGCCGTGATCGACATGAATGACGGAACCTGTTGGGAGAGATTGGGGTGAAGTTACTTTAATTTCGTTCAGGGATACATCACGGAAACAGGCCCTTCGGCCCACTGAGTCTGCACCAACCAGCAATTCCCACACACTAACACTATCCTACACACACTGTACACAATTTACAAATATACCAAGTCAAATAGCTGACAAACCTGTACGTCTTTGGAGTGTGGGAGGAAACCAGGGAAAACCCACGCAGAACGTACAAACTCCGGACAGACAGCACCTGCAGCTAGAGTTTACGGGATGGCGGGACTGTCATATGCTGAGAGAATGGAGCAAGCTGGGCTTGTACACTCTGGAGTTTAGAAGGATGAGAGGTAATCTCATTGAAACATATAAGATTGTTAAGGGCTTGGACACGCTAGAGGCAGGAAGACTGTTCCCGATGTTGGGGGAGTCCAGAACCAGGGGCCACACACAGTTCAAGAATAAGGGGTAAGCCAATTTAGAACGGAGATGAGGAAACACTTTTTCTCACAGGGAGTGGTGAGTCTGTGGAATTCTCTGCCTCAGAGGGCGGTGGAGGCAGGTTGTTTGGATACTTTCAAAGAGAGAGCTCTTAAAAATAGCGGAGTCAGGGGATATGGGGGGAAGACAGGAACGGGGTACTGATTGGGGAGATCAGCCATGATCACATTGAATGGCGGTGCTGGCTCGAAGGGCCGAATGGCCTGCTCCTGCACCTATTGTCTATTGTCGAATCCAGGTCTCTGGCGCTGTAAGGCAGCAACTCTACCACTGTGCCACTGTGCTGCCCTGGATAACTGAATGATAATAGATAAGCCTGGGGAAAGTGTGCTTTGGAGACACTTGGTGCCTTCAATAACAAGAAGTGACAAAACACTGAAAACTGGAAATGTGAGATGCAAGTTCAGCTTGCCTGAATATCCGCAGCTGTGGAATTCATTGTGGATTATTGCACGACACAGTGTATACAACCTTGCCCCAGGGGAACCCTCTGGGGAGATGCGTCACATATTACTTCTCAAAGCCGGTTTGACAGAGGGTAGGGCAAGCTGAGGTGACGTGTATGATGTCTTGAACATTCTTCACCCGCTCCCTGGGTCAAACGGAAATACTCTGAAGATCGTAATGGAACGGTATCATGTGGCGTCTCCCTTTCGTGCGATGTGTTCTCTGCTCTCGTCAACAACAAAGTCCAACCTTTGCCTGAAGATATTCATAGAACACAGGGACAGTTTCTTCCCAGCTGTTATCAGGCAACTGAATCATCCTACCACAACCAGAGAGCAGTGCTAAACTACCACCTACCTCTTTGGTAGAAACATAGAAACTAGAGAATAGGTGCAGGAGAAGGCCATTCGGCCCCTCGAGCCTGCACCGCCATTCAATATGATCATGGCTGATCATCCAACTCAGTATCCCTGTACCTGCCTTCTCTCCATACCCCCTGATCCCTTTAGCCACAGGGCCACTCTAACTCCCTCTTAAATATAGCCAATGAACTGTGGCCTCAACTACCTTCTGTGGCAGAGAGTTCCACAGATTCACCACTCTCTGTGTGAAAAATGTTTTCCTCATCTCGGTCCTAAAGATTTCCCCCTTATCCTTAAACTGTGGACCCCTTGTTCTGGACTTCCCCAACATCGGGAACAGTCTTCCTGCATCTAGCCTGTCCAACCCATTCAGCCAGTTGGTGCCCATTGTTCATCAGTTCAAGTTCAGGGAGCAGAATTAGAATTAGGCCATTCGGCCCATCAAGTCTACTCCGCCAACAGACACAAAATGCTGGAGTAACTCAGCGGGGCAGGCAGCATCTCTGGAGAGGAATGGGTGACTTTTCGGGTCGAGACCCTTCTTCAGACCCGACCCGAAACATCAACCGTTCCTTCTCTCCAGAGATGCTGCCTGTCCCGCTGAGTTACTCCGGCATTTTGTGTCTATCTTCGGAGTAAACCAGCATCTGCAGTTTCTTCCGACCTCTGAGCCCACTCGATGGCCAACCTACCAGGAGTAGGGTGGTGACAAAGACAAGAATCGGACTCCAGAGTCTGAAGAAGGGTTTCGGCCCGAAACGTTGCCTATTTCCTTCGCTCCATAGATGCTGCTGCACCCGCTGAGTTTCTCCAGCATTTTTGTCTACCTTCCCGAATCGGACCGTACCACTCACCTGATTTTCTGCAGGAGAGAGAATGAATTGTTCAATGTTTTGTGAATCATTTATTTTATGCAAAAGTTCCACGATTTCAGAAAGAAAAGGATTTTAACTCTCTCTCCTCTCTCCTCCTTGTGTTGCAGCTTTGCTGACATTAATTATCGGGATCACCATTATGGCACTGAGCTTCTGGGCTCCGCAAATTCTGAGCAAAGTCTTCATCTTAACCGACAACACCAATGATGAAGACACGGATGGTGAAGATTATTACAATGTCCACTACCAGGAGAATGAAAGACCTACTGATGTGCCAATGAAGGTGAGTGCCCCTGCCATTGGGAAGAAGGTACAGGAGCCTGAAAACTGTAATGCCCAGCTTCTTACCCACAGCCATTAGGCTTCTGCTGCTTGCGTGTGGCGTGCACAGCCTAAAGTTGTAGGACAACTTGTTCTATTTGAGTGTGCACGCCAGGGTGATTGCATTCGTCGAAACAGGGCGGACCACGTGAAGGTTGCAATCTCCCACCTCAGCCACTAGGCCATTAACATTACAACCTCAAATAAGCTCTGAACTACATCGACTATTGTTGTCATTATTGCACTATTATTGTTTGTTTGTTTTTATGTGTACATGTATGTGTGTGTATACAAATATATATATACATATATCTATATACTGCATGTGTGTGTATACATATATATGTGTATGTGTGTACATCTATCTATATCTGTCTGTGTGTGTATGTGTGTACACATATATATATATGTATGTGTGTACATCTATCTATATAGTGTATGTGTGTACACATATATATGTGTGTGTACATATATATATAATTATATATATACATATATCTATATACTGTCTGTGTGTGTATGTGTGTACACATATATATGTGTGTGTACATATATATATATATCTTATATATATACATATATCTATATACTGTCTGTGTGTGTATGTGTGTACACATATATATGTGTGTATACATATATATATATATAATTATATATATACATATATCTATATACTGTCTGTGTGTGTATGTGTGTACACATATATATGTGTGTATACATATATATATATATATATAATTATATAATATACTATTATCTAATCTATATACTGTCTGTGTGTGTATGTGTGTACACATATATATGTGTGTGTACATATATATATATATAATTATATATATACATATATCTATATACTGTCTGTGTGTGTATGTGTGTACACATATATATGTGTGTGTACATATATATATATATATAATATATATATACATATATCTATATACTGTCTGTGTGTGTATATATATATATACATACATACACATATATGTGCACACACATTATCTACGTATATATATATATATATATATAAATATGTGTGTGTACATATATTATCTATGAGTATGTGTGTGTGTGTGTATATGTGGAATAGATCATTGTTAGTTCAGAGAAGGTGACA
This sequence comes from Amblyraja radiata, assembly GCF_010909765.2. Taxonomy (NCBI): domain Eukaryota; kingdom Metazoa; phylum Chordata; class Chondrichthyes; order Rajiformes; family Rajidae; genus Amblyraja; species Amblyraja radiata. Next base: position 4,300,031 of record NC_045999.1, on the reverse strand, counting down.
ATGAAGAATACAGAGATAACATTGAATCAGGTGGACAGTTTAACACTTTAACAACTCCAAGAAACATAACATTGAAACTTTTTTCAATACAATCCCGTAAACCACACCTTACTGAAATGTTTGTGTTCTTTATTCCCAGACCCTGGAAAATGTGGTGTGACCTGCGGAGAAAGGATTCCAGGCCATGGATCTGCATGTTCTTGATGTCTACTTCTCGTAGTATTTGGACCTTTAATCCACATCTGTGCAAACACTCTTAAATTTCAGATGTTAGATGGAAGGGGAGAAACGCTAATAGTTCTAACCTTGTTTCTGTTTTGCTGTAACGTTTAATAAACACCTCTGAGAGGTGAATGATCTGTTCGGTAGGATTCCAATTCATGACAGGCGCATGTTGAACCAACATCAATTGAAGAATAAATGTATGTTACTTCGAAGTCACGAGTTAAACATCACATCGGGGAAGGTATAGAGTGATACAGCATGGAGACAGGCCCTTCGGCCCAACTTGCCAACATGTCTCAACTACACTAGTCCCACCTGCCCGCATATCCCTCCAAACCTGTCCACTCATGTACATGTAATACTGCTTCTTAACCGTTGGGATTTTCTCAGCTTCAACTACCTCCTCTGGCAGCTTGTTGTCAAAGCTGCCACAGCCAGACATAACAAACATTATTTTCCACGGGCAGTAGCTCTACTCAATAACCAAAAGTCTGTAGCGTCCTTTTGCTCTGATATTTTATTTCATTCACATGTTTAAACTGTAATATTTTATTCTTAATGTTTTAATGTTTTATTCTTAATTGTTACTGTATGTCGTATTGTTACTTTCGAGCGGAGCACCAAGGCAAATTCATTGTATGTGTACATACTTGGCCAATAAACGTATTCATTCACTAATTCGTTCCCTTCACCCACCAGCACCCTTTGTGTGAAAAAATGACCCCTCAGATTCCTATTAAATCTTTTCCCCTTCACCTTGAACCCATGTCCTCAGCTCCTCGATTCGCCTACTCTGGGCAAGAGACTCTGTGCATCTGCCCGATCTATTCCTCTCATGATTTTATGCACATCTCTATAAGATCATCCTCCTGCGCTCCTCGGAATAGAGTCCCAGCCTACTCAATTGGTAGCCCTGTAGCTCAGACCCTCTAGCCCTGGCAACATCAACGTGGCAGAGGAAGTATCCCAACTTTGTAGGAATCGGAGAACAATGAGAAAACCACCATGATGGCAATTTGGGGTAGGCACAGAATACTGGAGTAACTCAGCGGGTGAGGCAGCATCTATGGAGAGAAGGAACTGCCGATGTTTCGGGCCGAGACCCTTCTTTGCAAATCTTCACTGACCGATGTTGGGAGAATGTGTACATTTATAAAATTTTATATTTGTTTCAAAAATAAATAAAATGCCATTGCTATATTTCCAATGAGACGTTGAATGTATAAATGCTTTGCGTAATGAGCTATCTTCACAGTGAGGTGAATGCATTCGGGAGCCAAATAATCGAATCTGTGGACGGAAGCAGATGGCAGATGCTGGTGGAGAAAGATGGGGGGACAGAGAGTAAAAAGAAAGGATTAGAAAAGACAGATAGAGGAAAAGAGAAATAGAATGGAATGGAAAAAGGAGAGAGAGAGAGAGGGAGGGATGTGGTTTACTGAAACAGTGTGATGGCTCGTTAACTTTGGTTTACACCAGCCCTGGTTCAGCAGCAGAAAGTAACGCACACACATCCAAGTCGATGGCTTTGAATCCTTTATTGAGAAAGTTGTTTATTGAGCAACTGAGGTGTTTCGAACACAGAGAGTGGGTTGGGTTGGGGCGGGGGTGGAGGGAAGTGTGGAGGGGGGGGATAGGGGTATAAACTGCTACAGACACAAACTTTCATAGTAGCACTAAGACAATTGACACATTCAAACAACAAGAATGGAGTGTCCTTAAGAGGAGTTTTGTAATTTACTGAATTGTTTGGTAGCGAAAGGAGTTTCACTCTAACTAAGCCAAAGTTCCATTGAACCCTTGAAATGCCACCTTCCCACCGACACTACCCCTCCCCCCCCCCCCCCCCCTCCCCTCTAACCTCCAATAATCCTGATCTTTGGATTGGGATAGACAAAAAGCTGGAGAAACTCAGCGGGTGAGGCAGCATCCATGGAGCGAAGGAATGGGTGACGATTCGGCTCAAGACTGATTTGGATTGGGATGAGTGGCGAACATGAATGGTTCTTCCTATTGACCAAAGAGGTAGATAGTTGTTTAGCACTGACCTCAGCTTCTGTCTACCTCTTTGGTGGCCCTCGCACTATCCTTGGTCGGACTTTGCTGGCTTTACCTTGCACTAAATTGTTATTATTCCCTTATCATGCATCTACACGCCGTAAATGGGGTCTATTGTAATTGTGTATTGTCTTTCCGCTGACTGGGTAGCATGCAACAAAGGCTGCAACACTGCACCTCGGCACATGTGACAATAAACTAAACTGGAGTGAATTGATCGCTGATCAAGTAGCTCCAGGGACGAGGGAAGAGGTGGGGTCAAAATCACCCCCAGCCCACTACTCGCGCTTTCATTGGGGGGGGGGGGGGAGAGGGGGGGAGACAGGGGGGGAGGGGTAGAGGGGGGGATCACACTCACGGTCTGGCCCGGGCGAACAGGAGAAAGCACAGCTCAGGAAAGGAGGCAAGGAGATGGCACAAAGAGATGAAGAGGTTTGTACAAAAAACAGACATCTTAAGGGTAAGACTTAGACCATGCAAGAGCTGGAATAAATCTTGGGGAATGGGTCATTTTACAGAGAATTTGCCTCTAACATGAAATTCTAATCCGTAGCAGAATAGACTCTGCATGGTTGATAAACCACTAACATGTTCCATCAAATGCCTGGATAAAGATCAAGATAAAGACTGCTTTTCACATCAACAGCTTAACAAATATATAAACAAACGACAATCACAAACGCACACATAGGGGATGTCAGATATTGCTATCCTAACCTGTGCATAAATATATTTGTTTGGCATTAATAACACAGGGAGAGGGGGGGGGGGGGAGAGGGAAAGAGTGGGAGAGAGGGAAAGAGAAAGGGGGAGAGAGAGAGGGAGGAGAGAGGAAGAGAGATGGGGGCGAGAGAGATGAAGCGAGAGAAATGTGGGGAGAGAGGGAGGGAGAGAGAATGATAGAGGGGGAGAGGGTGGAGGGATGGAGGGATGGAGGGAGAGAGGGGAGAGGAGGAGAAAGGGGGAGAGGGGGGGAGAGAAAGGGGGAGAGGGGGGAGAGAGGGAAAGGGAGAGAGAGAGTGGGAGAGAGAGAGGGGGAGAGAGATGGGAGAGAGATAGAGGGAGGGGGAGAGGGGGAGAGGGGGGGAGAGAGTGTTAGGGGAGGTTAGAGTGGGTTAGAGAGGGTTCAAAACAAAGTTAGCAAGTGGGAGAGAGGGGTGTCTGGGTGGGTGAGTGGGGGAGAGAGGGGGGGGGGGGGAAAGAACGAAAGATGACGTTGTATCCTTTGTAATCCCTGGGTGAACAAAGATGTCGTCATTTTGTAATAGAGAGTGGATTCAGGCTTGGAGTTGAACTGGCGTAATGTACAAACTTCAGTTCAACATTGCTCATTCCCTCGGCTCACGCAGCAACACTGGTGTCCATTCTACATTACAACAACAACCGCCTACATTAATACAGCAGCTTTGACATTACAAGACATGACAATACACTTCTAAAGACTATGCGGTCCAGGGTTAAGCAATGCCCTCCTTTGAAGACTCTCTCTGACCTCCTTGAAGACGATCCTTAAAAAAAACTGTCTGAACTTCCAATCGCCCGGGAAATTGTCCCTTGTTTTTGTAGATGAGCGGTGGAGCTGGGAAGGGAGTTGAAGGGAATAGGGGGAAGAATAAAACGTGTTGGGACAGGGACACTAAATATGGGTGCTTGGTGGGCCAAAGGACCTGCTCTTCACCAGTTCACAAGTTATAGGAATAGAATCAGCCCGTCGAGTCCACTCCGCCATTCAATCATGGCTGATCTCTGCCTCCTAATCCCATTTTCCTGCCTTCTCCCCATAACCCTTGGCACCCATTATAATTAAGGGTTTGTCCGTCCCTGCCTTAAAAATACCCACTAACTTGGCCTCCACAGCCATCTGTAGCAATGAGTTCCACAGATTAACTCAACAAGTGTAGTGAATCTGTGGAACTCTCTGCCACAGAAGGTAGTTGAGGCCACAGTTCATTGGCTATATTTAAGAGGGAGTTAGATGTGGCCCTTGTGGCTAAAGGGATCAGGGGGTATGGGGAGAAGGCAGGTATGGGATACTGAGTTGGATGATCAGCCATGATCATATTGAATGGCGATGCAGGCTCGAAGGGCCGAATGGCCTACTCCTGCACCTATTTTCTATGTTTCTAAGTTCCTCCTCATCTAATTTCGAAATGAGAGCCCCTGAGGCTGTGATCTCTGGTCCTAGACTCTCCCACCAGTGGAAACATCCTCTCCTCATCCACTCCATCTCTGCCTTTCGTTCTTCTGTAAGTTTCAATGAGGTCCCTCCTCAACCTTCTAAACTCCAGCGAGTAGAGGCCCATTGCTGTCAAACGCTCATCATATGCTAACCCACTCATTCCTGGTACATTTACTGTGCTGTATCTCTCTATTATTCCTTGTGTTGCCTATCTGGAGATCCATCTTCAAACATTTTGCTGGATTAAAGACTGGATATATGGAGAAACATAGAAACATAGACAATAGGTGCAGGAGTAGGCCATTCGGCCCTTCGAGCCTGCACCACCATTCAATATGATCATGGCTGATCATCCAACTCAGTATCCCATCCCTGCCTTCTCTCCATACCCCCTGATCCCTTTAGCCACAAGGGCCACATCTAACTCCCTCTTAAATATAGCCAATGAACTGTGGCCTTAACTACCTTCTGCGGGAGAGAATTCCACAGATTCACCACTCTCTGTGTGAAAAAGGTTTTCCTCATCTCGGTCCTAAAAGATTTCCCCTTTATCCTTAAACTGTGACCCCTTGTTCTGGACTTCCCCAACATCGGGAACAATCTTCCTGCATCTAGCCTGTCCAACCCCTTAAGAATTTTGTACGTTTCTATAAGATCCCCCCTCAATCTTCTAAATTCTAGCGAGTACAAACCGAGTCTATTCAGTCTTTCTTCATATGAAAGTCCTGACATCCCAGGAATCAGTCTGGTGAACCTTCTCTGTACTCCCTCTATGGCAAGAATGTCTTTCCTCAGATTAGGAGACCAAAACTGTACGCAATACTCCAGGTGTGGTCTCACCAAGACCCTGTACAACTACAGTAGAACCTCCCTGCTCCTATACTCAAATCCTTTTGCTATGAATGCTAACATACCATTCGCCTTCTTCACTGCCTGCTGCACCTGCATGCCTACTTTTAATGACTGGTGTACCATGACACCCAGGTCTCGTTGCATCTCCCCCTTTCCTAATCGGCCACCATTCAGATAATAATCTACTTTCCTGTTTTTGCCACCAAAGTGGATAACCTCACAGTTATCCACATTATACTGCATCTGCCATGCATTTGCCCACTCACCCAGCCTATCCAAGTCACCTTGCAGCCTCCTAGCATCCTCCTCACAGCTAACACTGCCCCCCAGCTTCGTGTCATCCGCAAACTTGGAGATGTTGCATTCAATTCCCTCGTCCAAATCATTAATATATATCGTAAATAGCTGGGGTCCCAGAACTGAGCCTTATGGTACCCCACTAGTCACTGCCTGCCATTGTGAAAAGGACCCGTTTACTCCTACTCTTTGCTTCCTGCCTGCCAGCCAGTTCTCTATCCACATCAATACTGAACCCCCAATACCGTATGCTTTAAGTTTGTATACTAATCTCTTATGTGGGACCTTGTCGAAAGCCTTCTGAAAGTCCAGATATAACACATCCACTGGTTCTCCCTTATCCACTCTACTAGTTACATCCTCGAAAAATTCTATAAGATTCGTCAGACATGATTTACCCTTCATAAATCCATGCTGACTTTGTCCAATGATTTCACCACTTTCCAAATGTGCTGTTATCCCATCTTTAATAACTGACTCTAGCAGTTTCCCCACTACCGACGTTAGACTAACTGGTCTGTAATTCCTCGTTTTCTCTCTCCCTCCCTTTTTAAAAAGTGGTGTTACATTAGCTACCCTCCAATCCTCAGGAACTACTCCAGAATCTAAAGAGTTTTGAAAAATTATCACTAATGCATCCACTATTTCTGGGGCTACTTCCTTAGCTGTTGTTATATCAGGTTTATTTAAGTTTACGGGTTGGGAAGATGACCGAGGCCAATGATGCTGTGAGTTTGTTGACATGTTCATAGTGGAACACAACTAATTGAATTAGAAAGGACACATAGTGCTGGAGTCAACCTGTGGGCCAAGCAGCATCTCTGGAGAGCAGGAATGGGTCGGGGCCCTTCTTTAAACATCACCCATGCAGAGATGCTGCCTGACCCGCTCAGTTACTCCAGCACAAAACCAGCATCTAAAGTTCATCGGTTTCCACTAATGAAACTAGATCAAGATAAACTAGGCGCCTATTATTTTAACAATGGCCATTTCTGCTACTGAAATGTTCTATCGCGGGTATAAACGGATGGGAGAGGCATCCAACCCACAGCCCAGGAGTTAGTGTTTGGTTATGTTCAGAATTCCAAGTCTGGATCACACTCTCATCTCTTAAGATACCACAAGCAACAATGAACAGATTGCCAATGAGAGTCGACAAGAATCACTCATTGACAGATATATTGTACAAAGTGAAGGCTTTAGACCTGTGACAACCCAACTAACATATGGACTTCACCAGGAGTTTAACGTTCAGGTTTGTGTTTAATAAGGAGGCGGGGAAATTCGCATTTTCGCGGTGTTAAGTTGCGGTGAAAGGTGAAGATCAGTCCCAGTTGTTGTGGTTTTCACATGACACAGCATTTCTCTGCCGTTTGTTTGAAGTCTTCCAGGGTTGCCTGAGCCTTGTCCTTCAAGCTGTCCAGATCAAGGTTCTGGATGTTGCTCAGCTGCCCCATCAGGGAATCCTTCTCCGCCTCTTCCACGTTGTCTTGTTCGATCATCTTCGCCAACTCCTTCGGCAGTTCCACGTCGCCTCCAGCCACTTGGATCTGGTTCTCATCCATTTCACTCTGGAGGGGGTGAGGGGAGAGGGGAGGGGTGGTGAGGGGACGAGGGAAAGAGATCAATAATGAATGTATTCATTACTCGTCAGCCCACGACACACCACCTCGAGCCAGCCACTGCCTTCGTGGTGCGTTAGATTTACAGGAGGCACAACCTAATTCTCCAAACAGATAAGCAGCTGTGGGAAGAGCAGGAAACTAATTGTTTTGGATATTAATAGTTCATGTAAGCAAACCTTTGGCTCTGACAGTAGATTGATTCCCGGTAAATTACTATCCTCGCCAGGGCTATTTAACGCTCAAGGTCAAATTACAAGGTTGAGATGGTTTTCGATGCAGGTGTCGAACTACCTTTTAATTAGAGTCTCAATCACAGTAGCTCACAGACGCCCCCATAGTAATCCATCAACACAGGAGCCAGGCAAACCTCCGTCTCATTCAACTGTTTAAAGCACTGTCTCTACGATTGAAGGAAGTGTCATCGTTCTATGCAACTCCGACCCTTTTTAGTTTAGTTTAGATTAGATTAGATTAGATTAAACTTTATTAATCCCCTTATTCAGGGGAAATTCTGATGTCCTTGCAGCACACTAATAAAAATACAACATAGTATTCAAAAAGAAGTTCAACACAAAAACATTAGATTAGCGAAACAGGCCCTTCGGCCCATCGAGTCTGCACTGGCCAGCGATCTCCGCACACTTAAGGGCCTGTCCCATTTGGGCGTCATTTGCGCATAAATTACGTGACATAATTTACGCGCCAAGACGCACGACGCGCGTGTTGTGCCGCGCACGTGACGCGTGCATGGTACGTGGTGACGTAGGCAGGGTCGCGCAAATGACACTCAAGTGGGACAGACCCTTTACACTATCCTGCACACACTAGGGACAATTTGACACTTATACCGAGCCAATGAACCTTCAAACCAGTACGCCTTTAGAGTGTGGGAGGAACCGAAGATTGAGCATCCTGAGGGAAACGTAGAACGTTTCATTGTTAGCTGAGGGGAAGGTGACAACGAGGCACACAATCAGTAAAATTTAATCAAGAGGAACTAGTCAGAATTAATAGGGCCGTGCGGTGGCGCAGCGGTAGAGTTGCTGCCTCACAGTACTTGCAGCGCCGGAGACCCGGGTTCGATCCCGACTACGGGCGCTGTCTGTATGGAGTTTGTACGTTCTCCCCGTGACCGCGTGGGTTTTCTCCGAGAACTTCAGTTTCCTCCGACACTCCAAAGACGTACAGGTGCAGGAAGATTGTTCCCGATGTTGGGGAAGTCCAGGACAAGGGGTCGCAGTTTAAGGATAAGGGGGAAGTCTTTTAGGACCGAGAAGAGAAAAAAATAAATTCACACAGAGAGTGTTGAATCTGTGGAATTCTCTGCCACAGATAGTAGTTGAGGCCACAGTTCATTGGCTATATTTAAGAGGGAGTTAGATGTGGCTAAAGGGATCAGGGGGTATGGAGAGAAGGCAGGGATGGGATACTGAGTTGGATGATCAGCCATGATCATATTGAATGGCGGTGCAGGCTCGAAGGGCCGAATGGCCTACTCCTGCACCTATTTTCTATTTTTCTATGTCACAGGGAGAACGTGCAAACTCTGTACAGACAGCAGCTGTGATCAGGATTGAGCCGGGGTCTCTGGCGCTGTAAGGCAGCAGTTCTACCGCTGTGCCACTGTGCCACCCAGTAAGTTTAGAGTGAGTCTAAAGATAGATTTACATTGAGTCAGTTCAGGATGCATCTGCTGTGACTGCTCTGAGATTAACCACACAGACCAATTAAGTGCATCATTAAACCTATCTTTTTTTAATCCCTTGTCGTGATTTCCTTCGCCCTCGTGGCTCTACCTGTCTAATTATTACATTATTGCCAATGAGATTTCATTCTACTTCTTGCTGGAACTCTGTCATCAGGAATAGGAGTAGAATTAGGCCATTCGGCCCATCAAGTCTACTCCGCCATTCAATCATAGCTGATCTATTTCTCCCGCCGAATCCCATTCTCCTGCCTTCTCCCCATCCCATCTGACCCCCGCACTAATCAAGAAATCATCTTGAAATTAATAGCACTAGATGAAGCCAATGAAACATATTGGATAATTTTGAAACAATGAACCTTTCTATATAAAGCAACAGCAAAGGGCTAATTTTACTAATTGTCTTTCACCACTTGCCTGGTCCGACAAGGCCACGGACCTTCTCACCTTTGAAGGGATCTACAGGAAGCTTTGCCTCCAGAAGGTGGCTAATGTTGTCATACACCTAAGATAGACACAAAAAGCTGGAGTAACTCAGCGGGACAGGCAGCATCTTTGGAGAGAAGGAATGGGTGACGTTTCACGTCGAGACCCAAACACCTACACCACTCTCTTTCCCCCTCTCTCCCAAGAGGCGTGAGGTACAGAAGTTTGAAAACGCACACCTCCAGATTCAGGAGTAGTTTCTTCCAAGGCAACTAAATGGTCCTCTCATCAGATAGAGTGCCGTCTACCTCATGAACTCTCTTTACTTGGACTTTAGGCACAAAATGTGGCTCTGGCAGCATCTCTAGAGAAAAGAGATGGGTTACATTTTGGGTTAGAACCATTCTTTTGGAGTCTGTCAAGTCACCCATCCTTTTTCTCCAGAGATGCTGCCTGGCCCGCTGAGTTATTCCAGCAATTTGCGTCCCTCTAAACTAAGCTACCATTGGGAAGAAGGTGTACAGGAGCCTGGGAACCTGGGCTTCTTCACATCAACCATCAGCCTCTTGAACCCATTCTCCTGCCTTCTCCCCATCCCATCTGACCCCCGCACTAATCAAGAAATCATCTTGAAATTAATAGCACTAGATGAAGCCAATGAAACATATTGGATAATTTTGAAACAATGAACCTTTCTATATAAAGCAACAGCAAAGGACTAATTTTACTAATTGTCTTTGACCACTTGCCTGGTCCGACAAGGCCACGGACCTTCTCACCTTTGAAGGGATAGAAACATAGAAACATAGAAATTAGGTGCAGGAGTAGGCCATTCGGCCCTTCGAGCCTGCACCGCCATTCAATATGATCATGGCTGATCATCCAACTCAGTATCCCGTACCTGCCTTCTCTCCATACCCTCTGATCCCCTTAGCCACAAGGGCCACATCTAACTCCCTCTTAAATATAGCCAATGAACTGGCCTCGACTACCCTCTGTGGCAGGGAGTTCCAGAGATTCACCACTCTCTGTGTGAAAAAAGTTCTTCTCATCTCGGTTTTAAAGGATTTCCCCCTTATCCTTAAGCTGTGACCCCTTGTCCTGGACTTCCCCAACATCGGGAGCAATCTTCCTGCATCTAGCCTGTCCAACCCCTTAAGAATTTTGTAAGTTTCTATAAGATCCCCCCTCAATCTCCTAAATTCTAGAGAGTATAAACCACAGGGATCTACAGGAAGCATTGCCTCCAGAAGGTGGCTAATGTTGTCATACACTAGATGAAGCCAATGAAACATATTGGATAATTTTGAACAACAATGTCACGGTGGCGCAGCGGTAGAGTTGCTGCCTTTACAGCGCTTGCAGCGACAGAGACCCGGGTTTGATCCCGACTCCGGACGCTGTCTGTACGGAGTTTGCACGTTCTCCCCGTGACCCTTTTCCGCGATCTTCGGTTTCCCCCACACTCCAAAAGCCGCACAGGTTTGTAGGCTAGTTGGCTTGGTGTATGTGTAAATTGTCCCTAGTGTGTGTGTGTAGGGTAGTGTTAATGTGCGGGGATCGCTGGTCGGCATGGACTTGGTGGGCCGAAGGGCCTGTTTCCGCGCTGTAAACTAAACACAAACCATAACACTACATTAGCACCAAACTACTATGGACTTTGCACTAATTTGCACTAATTTGCTCTAATTTGCACTAATTTGCACTAATTTGCACTGCTCGCCGTACTTTAATTTTTGCACTATCGTGGTCTGGTTTACTTGAAACAACGGATCATTTAATGTATATTTATTATTGTTGTTGCACCTAGTGTGTTTAGTTTAGAGATACAGCGAAGAAACAGGCCCTTCGGCCCATCGAGACCACGCCGCCCAACAATCACTTGTACACACTAGTTCCGTATTGTCCCACTTTAACATTCTACAAACCTGGGGCAATTTACAGGAGCCAATTAACCTACAGACCTGCATGACTTTGTGCCTGTAAAGCCCCTGTCCCACCTTCCCGAGTTACCACGGATTCTCCCGAATTTTCCCCTTGATTCGAACTTGATTGGGGACGATCAGCCATGATCACAATGAATGGCGGTGTTGGCTCAAAGGGCCGAATGGCCTCCTCCTGCACCTATTTTCTATGTTTCTTTGCTATTATTAGAATCAAGGTGGAGAGAGAGAGAGAGAGCCTACCTTCGGGAGCCGATACTTGCCTCGTAGGTGCGTCCTCAATGTTGCCCGCTCCGCCTTCTTCTGAGCAAAGTTGGCATCACGCTCCATCCTGTAACCAAAGGGGGATGATTCAGGGGGTGCTCGTTATACCAGCATTGACCGTTCGGCCCTACACAGAAACCAGCAGTGTTGGGTCAAACAGCCAGTTTCTGCGCTACAAATATCGGGAGAGAAGTGGAGAGCAGGGGAGAGAAAAGACTTTGCCTTCCATCACAGTGGGTCACTGTGATGGATGTTTGTGTGAATTAAATTGTGTGTATGTCTAGGAAATTGTCTTTGTTTGTATGGCTGTGGAAACAGAATTTCGTTTGAGCCTCACTGAGGCTCAAATGACAATAAATTGTATTGTATTGTATTGTATTGTTTGTCAGGTCTGAAGAAGGGTTTCGGCCCGAAACGTTGCCTATTTCCTTCGCTCCATAGATGCTGCTGCACCCGCTGAGTTTCTCCAGCATTTTTGTCTACCTTCGATTTTCCAGCATCTGCAGTTCCTTCTTAAACATGTTTAATTATCCCTCTTTTCCAAGGAAAGGAGTACTAAGTTATTCAATGCTTTCTCTCATTTTAAGAGTCATTCTGGCTTACTCCTGCACCTATTGTCTATTGCCTATTGTCTACTTCAATTGGGAAGAATCCCACTTTTTAGAATTGGGAAGAATTTCCACCCGAGAGAATGAGAATTTTTATTTAATTCAATGGGATTTTAATTTTGTCATAGACCTATATGTATTTTTCTTTTCCTCTTAGCATAATGAATTATGGTTTTTTTAATTCAAGAATAAAAGCCACAATAGCATAGCTACAATCATTAGACTCAAAACTTTAAGGACATGTGTTTCAAAGGTAGTCTGATGATTCATGTAGTTCTTATGAAATGCCATCTTGTGTAGTGTCATCAGAGCAGATTTAGAATTATTATACCTTGGGGGTCGGGGTCGGGGTTAGAGTCAGTTACACAAAAAATCAAGAGGTCGGATTTGGGTGTTTTAGGTATCGACTCTACAGCCTTGTTACTGATATGCATGAATTTTTCACAAAAATATGAAAAGTGACCCCTTGGAGCTTGAAATCAGTTGTTATTTTGACCGAGATCTGCCTTTGCAGTTGCTCCCTTACATAGGTGTATAATACATTTATTTTTAGAGCACATCTAAAAACCACTCACGTTGACCAAAGTGTCTTCACATCAGTGCAGGTACTAATGTGCTACATACAAGGGTAGACAGACCTAACAATACATACATAAACTGTTTACAGCGCCTCCTCAGAGGGGCTCAAAAACGCTAGGGAGTAGAAACAGGTTTTGAGTCGAGACTTAAAGGAGTCGATGGTGGGGGCAGTTCTGATGAGGAGCGGGATGCTGTTCCACAGTTTAGGTGCTGCAACCACAAATATGTGAATCTGGATGTATATGAGAAGTATCGTAAAGACACAGTTTAAGAATAAGGAGTGAGCCATTTAGAACGGAGACGAGGAAACACTTTTTCTCACAGAGAGTGGTGAGTCTGTGGAATTCTCTGCCTCAGAGGGCGGTGGAGGCAGGTTCTCTGGATGCTTTCAAGAGAGAGCTAGATAGGGCTCTTAAAGATAGCGGAGTCAGGGGATATGGGGAGAAGGCAGGAACGGGGTACTGATTGGGGATGATCAGCCATGATCACATTGAATGGCGGTGCTGGCTCGAAGGGCCGAATGGCCTACTCCTGCACCTGTTGTCTATTGTCTATTGACACAGGTCAGATGAGATGTAACACAATATCATTATGTTTCAGGCAATCCACGAGGATTGCTACACGAGGTTTGGTGGTTTGGTTTAGTTTGGTTTAGTTTATAGTTCAGCATGATCATGTGCACCAAGGTCCAGTGACAACCTTTCGTTTGCGTGCTATCCAGTCCAGGAAAAGACTACACATGATTACATTCAAACACTCCGCGCATAGTGCAAAGATAAACATAGAAAATAAGTGCAGGAGTAGGCCATTCGGCCCTTCGAGCCTGCACCGCCATTCAATATGATCATGGCTGATCATCCAACTCAGTATCCTGTACCTGCCTTCTCTCCATACCCCCTGATCCCTTTAGCCACAAGGGCCACATCTAACTCCCTCTTAAATATAGCCAATGAACTGTGGCCTCAATTACCTTCTGTGGCAGAGAATTCCACAGATTCACCACTCAAAGAGTACAACGTTTAGTGCAAAGCGATAATATTAACGGCAATGAAGATAGATCAAAGGTCTCCAATGAGGTAGATGGGAGGTCAGGAACGCACTCTGGCTGATGACAGGACCATTCAGTTGCCTAGTAACAGCTGGGAAGAAACCATTCCTGAATCTGGAGGTATATGTTTTCAATTATTCTAATAAATTAATTATTGTAATTTGATAATTCTAATATTATAATATAATAAATTATAATATAACGTTATAATAGCAGACCAATTATCAGAAGGAGACAAACCTTTTGAAAGTATTGGTAGTTCTGCTGTGGTGAGATAATTGTGTTCTTAAGAAACATGAAAACAATTGTTCAGTTTAGTTTAGTTTAGAGATACAGCGCGGAAACAGGCCCTTCGGCCCACCGAGTCCGCACCGACCAGCGTTCCCCGCACACTAACACTAGGGATAATTCACATTTAAACCAAGCCAATTAACCTACAAACCTGCACGTCTTTGGAGTGTGGGAGGTAACCGAAGATCTCGGAGAAAACCCACGCAGGTCACGGGGAGAAGGTACAAACTCCGTACAGACAGCACCCGTAGTCGGGATCGAACCTGGGACTCTGGCGCTGTAAGGCAGCAACTCTACCGCTGTGCCACTATGTGGCCCTAATGTGTCCATGTGAAAAGTTAGGGGCAAGTGTGTTTCAGATTCACAATAACAACTTTATCTTCCCTGCAGTAGTTCAAAAAATCAAGGTATTTTAATACCTGTAATTTTGTTTTCATTTCTGCAAGCTAAAAATGATGTATGTTCCAATGAGCTTTCCTGAAGACATTACTCAGACTTTCCCTTCTAAATGTTGAGGAACCTGCCACCTCTACATTTGCTTTATCGATCAGTCAATGTGGATCTCTGTGGATGACTTTGTGAAAGTGACTGAGAATGTGCGGATTCTAGCAAAGATAGACAATGTCTACAGGCAACGTCGACAATATTTTCGATGTTTCTATCTCTAAAGGGCCTGTCCCACCAGCACGCGACCTGCGTGCGGCGAGCACGACCAAACCGGAAGCAGGGGCTGCGCGGAGGTCGAGTGAGTGACGTGAAGTTCGAGCGAAGTCCACGGGAAGTTCGCGCGTGACGTACGGCGTCAAGATGCTGCGTACGCCCATCGAGGCGATGCGTACGGCGTCAAGGTGGCTGCGTGCCGGCAGGCCGTTGCCGCGCTGAATTTTTGTACACGGTCAGTTTTTCGGAGCCAGCTCCGCACAACTCCATACGGCTCCAGCGATCGAAGTGGGACCGGCCCCGCGAGGCCGTACGGCTCAAGCGACCACGTTAGGTCGCGCTTGCCGCATGGAGTCGCATGCTCGTGGGACAGGCCCTTTACGGATTAACAAGGGTGCGAGCTAGAACATGCTTGCACCAATAGATGATTTGATAAATGACTTCCCCTCTATTTTTCCCCCTTAAACACATACAGTAGGTTTCTCCCCTGAAGTTAGACACAAATCCGTAAGCGATATTGTCGGGGTCATTTGGGTTTCTGATATGAGATGGGGTCAAAGCTGCTGAACCCAATGCTGACATTCTCTCCATTATGAATGAGCTATACATACAAAGCCATCAGTCACTCCATAGACACAGAGAGATCACAGATGTGTGGACTATCCATCAACCTGTGTGTATGTACAGAGACAAATGCATGATTGAACTGACCAAAATATGAACTTCTCATGAACTTTTTCACCTGATAAATATGAATGAGGAGCTACCAAATATTTTTTTCCAACTATCTTACAGTTTATTATTGTCACGTGTACTGAAGTACAGTGGAAAGCTTTTCTTTGCGTGTTATCCAGTCAAAGAATATACTGTACATGAATATAATCAAGGCATCCACAGTGCATAGATGAAGGGTAAAGAGTGCAACTTAGTGAAAGGTATAATATTGAAGTCTGATAACTTAAGGTCCAATTAAAGATAGTTGAAAGGATTCCAATGTCACTCCATGAGAATAGTTTTTAATATGGATTTAGATTTATTTTTCATTTCTGGATCCCTTCAGTAAGTCCAACCCCAACATAATAGATAGGCTGGAACTGCAGATGTGGGTTTAAACCGAAGATAGACACAAAGTGCTGGTGTAACTCAGCGGGACAGGCAGCATCTCTGGAGAGAAGGAATGGGTGACGTTTCAGGTCGAGACCCTTCTTCACACTCCAGTCCGAGGAAGAGTCTCGACCCAAAACGTCACCCATTCCTTCTCTCCAGCAATGCTGCCTGTCCCGCTGAGTTACTCCAGCATTTTGTCTCTACCTTCGGTATAAACCAGCATCTGCAGTTCCTTCCTACACATAAAGTTCTCTCCTGCTTGCTTGAAGTAAAGTGAAGTAAAGTAAGACTTTGAAAGTGATTTGGCTGGGTTGCTGACAAGGTAGTCTCAAATGCAGAAAAGTGATATTTACTTTTATTAATTGTAGTAATTTGCAAAGGCATATTCTGGGCACAGGGGTGGGGGAAAAGCCAGCTTAAACCACATATTATTTTTTATAAAAATTCTATTGTGTCATTACGTCAGGTCTGTGGAAGGTTTGACTTTGGCTACTATTGTTCTTATTTCAAGTCCCGTCTCTTGATAGACTGCAGCTTATTGTTCTAACCCAGGGCTACGTTTAGTTTAATTAACGGGGTCTGCCACAGTACCGAGACACTGAAGTGCTGGAGTAACTCAGCGGGTCAGTCAGCGTCTCTGGATAACATGGGCAGGGTCGGGACTCTTCTTCAGACTCGAAAAACGTCACCCATCTATGTTCTCCAGAGTTACCGCCTGACCGGCTGAGTTCCTCCAGCACTTTGTGTCTTGTTTCATAAACCAGCATCTGCAGGTACCCACCTTGCCATAGTACCAGATGAGTCCTCTATTGAACTTCCGGCCTTTGTCACTTACTCCATTCACCTGCTATTCAAACTTCCCTCACCTGTATCCACCGATCACCTGCCAGGCTTTGTCACCCCTGAAACTCTTCCTCATTACTCCAGTCTGAAGAAGGGTCCCAATCTGAATCAATGTCTATCCATGCCTTCCAGAGGTGCTCCCTAACCCAATGAGTTCCTCCTGCACTTAACGTCATAAGTGATAGGTGCAGAATTAGGCCATTCGGCCCATCTAGTCTACGCTGCCATTCAACCATGGCTGATCTATCTCTCTCTTCAAGCACCAGTCTCCCCATAACCCCTGACACCCATGCCAATCAAGAATCTATCTATCTCTGCCTTAAAAATATCCATAGACTTGGCCTCCACAGCCTTTGGTGGCAAATAATCCCACAGATTCACCACAACTTTGTGTCGTGTTTTGGAAACCAGCGCCTGCAGTTCCTTGTCAAAGTACTAGTGAAATCTGGGTGGGGTTCCAGGAAGATGGTGGGGGTATGGAACGAGCTGCCAGAGGGGGAAGTTGAGGGAGGGGCTATCCCAACGTTTAAGAAACAGTTGGACAGGTACATGGATAGGTACACAAAAATGCTGGAGAAACTCAGCGGGTGCAGCAGCATCTATGGAGCGAAGGAAATAGGCAACGTTTCGGGTCGAAACCCAAAGGAAATAGGCAACGTTTCGGGTCGAAACCCGAAGGGTTTCGGGACGAAACGTTGCCTATTTCCTTCGCTCCATAGATGCTGCTGCACCCGCTGAGTTTCTCCAGCATTTTTGTGTACCTTCGATCTTCCAGCATCTGCAGTTCCTTCTTGAACAGGTACATGGATAGGACAGGTTTGGAGGGATATGGACCAAACGCGGGCAGGTGGGACCAAAGATCATAGAGCGGAACTCTGCTCTATGATCTTTGGGTGGGACTAATGTAGCTGGGACTTGTTGGCCAGTGTGGATAAGTTGGGCCAAAGGGCCTGTTTCCACAGTGTATTTCTCTATCTGTACATTGAAGTTTGGTTTCCATACGAAGGCCATCCTTAAACTGGGACTCACCTGAACTGCCAAGACTGACAAAGAGATAAGGTTAAACAGATGATCTTTCTTCTTTAAACTAGGCTGAACCCACATTTAATTATGAAGTTTGCAATAATTATCTTTTGTTTGCAACACAATGTGCTCTTTTAAGAATTATTAATCCCATCACAGCTCAGTGAGAAAACACAATGGATCATCCATCTCCAGTTAAATCAGTTGACATTACACATGCAGGCATTGAATAAATCCATGCATGGCATTTCAGAACATTTCGGTAACATTGAGTAACATGTTCCCATTTGTGACCGCTTCAAAACAGAAAGCCCTTGACATTCAGCGCTGAAATGAAAGTTGTTCTCTCTCCAGCTAATCATCTCTGTATCTCACATATTGTGACCTTAACCCTTGTGGGCAGTAAAGATCAGGTGCAAAAATAGGAAGCTGGGCTATTGCAATGTTTCTGGCATTTAGGGACAGGTTTTACAAAGTGCCTTTTCAGAATGTGTAATGCCAGTGAGAACCACCTTCATAGAGCATTTTAAACAAAGATAAGCCCCATCGAAGAGTTTAGACATACACAGGGTGGAAACAGGCCCTTCGGCCCACGCCGACACTCGTTCTATCCTACACACCAGGGAAAATTTTACAGAAGCCAATTAACCTACAAACCTGCTAGTGTTTTGAATGTGGGAGGAACCCGGAGCACCCGGAGAAAACCCACACGGTTACAGGGAGAACGTGCAAACTCCACACACTCAGCACACGTAGTCAGGATCGAACCCGGGTCTCTGGCACTGTAAGTCGGCAACACTATCGTTGCGCCACTAAACCTTGAACCGCACAGTGAACTGCGTACAATTTCCCAAAGCAAGTGGAAACCAGGTTGTAAAAATGAAATGTCTGAAGAAGGGTCTCGACCCGAAACGTCACCTATTTCCTTCGCTCCATAGATGCTGCCTCACCCGCTGAGTTTCTCCAGCATTTTTGTCTACCTTGTAAAATGAAAGGCTGGCATTCAATTCTATCGCACATCTACTCCACTCCTTGAAATTAAATACTTCCTTGATGCTTTTTCCACGCAATTTCTTCAATCTTTAAACCCATAAAAGTTAAGCTACCATTCAGAGTTAGATCTAATCCATCTATGACAATTTTTACAGCCAACCAAAGCATAAGAGTTTAAGAATTCAACAGCTTACAAAACAATGCTAATTAATGCTAGATAGAGCTCTTAAAGATAGCGGAGTCAGGGGATATGGGGAGAAGGCAGGAACGGGGTACTGATTGGGGATGATCAGCCATGATCACATTGAATGGTAGTGTTGGCACGAAGGGCCGAAGGGCCTACTCCTGCACCTATTGTCTATTGTCTATTGTCTAATGTTGACATTGAAACAAATGTTTTTGACTAATAGCCGTTTTTAAGAATCTTTTTCTCTTTTTTTGTCCTAATATTTGAGCAATGGAACATTTTTCTGCAGTTCAACATGCTGTTGATTTGTTACTGTTCTTAGTCTGTAGTAGTGTCGTTAGTTTTAAGGTCGGCACGGTGGCGCAGCGGTAGAGTTGCTGCCTCACAGCGCCAGAGACGCGGGTTCGATCCCGACTACGGGTGCTGTCTGTACGGAGTTTGTACATTCTCCCCGTGACCTTGTGGGTTTTTTCCGAGATCTTTGGTTTGTGTGTGTGTAAGTATATGTATATATATATGTATGTGTGTACGTGGAACACACTGCCAGGGCGGGTGGTGGAGGCAGGTAGGATAGTGGCTTTAAGCTTGTAGATATGCACATGAATGGAGGAATATGGATCATGAGCAGGCAGATGCCATGAGGGATGGAGAGAGTGGGAAAGCAAGGGTTACTTGAAGTTAGAGAAGTCAATATTCATACCGCTGGGGTGTAAGCTGCCTAAGCGAAATATGAGGTGCTGTTCCTCCAATTTGCGTTGGGCCTCACTCTGACAGTGGAGGAGGCCCAGGACAGAAAGGTCAGTGTGGGAACAGGAGGGGGAGTTAAAGTGCTTAGCAACCGGGAGATCGGGTAGGTTTAGGCGGACTGAGCGGAGGTGTTCAGCCAAACGATCATATGCATAGGTTCACACCATTTATTTGCTTCTAATAAACTTAGGAAGGTCAAAAAGTTAACCATTTTATACACAACTATAGGTTTTAATTTATTTCATTTGTTAGAAAGGTGTTAAGGCTGGTTATTTAGAAAGGCAGAGAGGAATTTCAACGGAATGCCCCAATCCCCAGAATTGAAGTAAATATTTTAAACAGCATTATCCACTATTAAGCATTGATATTAGGATAATGTCCTTTAATGCTAGTAATCGTAAATGGGGGAGGGGTGGGGGGGGGGGGGGGGCGATGTGGGGCCTAATTAGCTTACACAAAATGTTTTTAATGCATTTAAAATACAAATACAAAGAAAGAGGTGACGTTATTCTTTAAAATATCAACTGGATTAGGCAATTCTCATAGAGGGTCCAAACTGACCAGATCATGACCCAGGTTTAAGAGGGAACTGCAGATGCTGGAAAATCGAAGTTAGACAAAAATGCTGGAGAAACTCAGCGGGTGAAGTACTAGATATCCTGATGTCTTTCCTAACTAGGGAATGTTGAATTCCCATTTTTAGTTGGAGGGTGGTGAATGTGGAATTCATTGCCACAGAAAGCTGTGGAGTCAATGGATCTTTTCAAGGCAGAAAAGATCCCCCCCCCCTCCCCACCACCCTCAACCTCCCCCCTTATCCCAGGGACAGATCCCCAACACCAAACATTCAATTATGAATGTATAGTATAGTGGTGAGGTTCTTCTGCAGTTGTATAGGGCTGTGGTGAGACCACATCTGGAGTATTGCGTACAGTTTTGGTCTCCTAATTTGAGGAAGGACATCCTTGTGATTGAGGCAGCGCAGCGTAGGTTCACCAGATTGATCCCTGGGATGGCGGGACTGTCATATGAGGAAAGATTGAAAAGACTGGGCTTGTATTCACTGGAGTTTAGAAGGATGAGGTGGGATCTTATAGAAACATATAAAATTATAAAAGGACTGGACAAGCTAGATGCAGGAAAAATGTTCCCAATGTTGGGCGAGTCCAGAACCAGGGGCCACAGCCTTAGAATAAAGGGGAGGCCATTTAAGACTGAGGTGAGAAAAAAATTTTCACCCAGAGAGTTGTGAATTTGTGGAATTCCCTGCCACAGAGGGCAGTGGAGGTCAAATCACTGGATGGATTTAAGAGAGTTAGATAGAGCTCTAGGGGCTAGTGGAATCAAGGGATATGGGGAGAAGGCAGGCACGGGTTATTGATTGGGGACGATCAGCCATGATCGCAATGAATGGCGGTGCTGGCTCGAAGGGCTGAATGGCCTCCTCCTGCACCTATTTTCTATGTTTCTATTCTGTTCCAGTTAATATTGCAGCACAATTACGCAGGATTGAAATAAACGTGGGGCTGGAGAGGGTGCAGAAGAGGTTTGTTTATGTTGGAGGATATTTGAGGTTGAAGGTTAGAGATTGGACGGACTTTGAATGCTTTCTTTAGAATGCTGGAGGTTAATGGGAGTATATACAATTATGAGAGGCTTAGATAGGGTAGACATTCGGAGCCTTCCCCAGGATGGAAATGTCAAAGACATGAGAGGACATTGTTTCAAGGTCAGAGGGGGGGGGGAGTTTAAAGGAGTTTGGAATCGAGAACCAGAGGACGTGGGTTTAAGGTGAGGGGGGGGGGGGGAGATTTAATAGAAGCTGAGTAGTAACTTTATCATGCAAAGGGCGGTATGTATATGGAATTAGTGGGCAAGGGAAATAGTTGAGGCAGGAACTGTTGCAACATTAAATGAACATTTAGACAGGTACATGGATAGGATAGATTTAGATGGATATGGGCCAAACACAGGCAGGATGGACTGGTATAGATGGTTGATGTGGGCAAGTTGGGCCGAAGGACCTGTTTCCACGCTGTATGACTGTAAGTGGAGGGCAAGTTTTTTTTTTAACACAGAAGTGGGGTGTAGGTGGAACACACTGGGTGGTGGAGTCAGGTAGGATAGTGGCTTTAAGCTTGTAGATATGCACATGAATGGAGGAATATGGATCACGTGCAGGAAGATGAGATCAGTTTAGTTTGACATCATGACATCAGCTGGGTTAACACACACATGGGAGGAAGTGTTGGCTGATCATATTTTTTGATGGATTTATTGCTGATCATATTTTTTATGGATTTCATTGTTGATCCACAGTGCTGATGTTAATCTAAGGGATTACATGTACAGTCATTAAGAAGACTATTTGTTAATTCCCATCCCCAGATAATAAAATCAAACGAGAGCTCAATATTTTTAAACAGAATAAATGGATCAGAGATTGTTGAAGACATTCCCCTTCTCCTGTGCTTCGTATTGTCCAGGCATTGAATAGATTGTATACAGCATGTTTGAAGGTTTGATGCATCTAACCCGTAGAAAATTTATTTTCAATTTCATGGGTGAGTAAATAAAGTCACAGAGAGGGTGACATTACAAGGTCAAGCATCAACAGCCAGAGAGGCAATCTTAATATTACTGTCGATGATTCTGGGGAATATTTATTAGGTTATATTCTCAGGGTTCGTGCAATCAAAATCATAGCGTGTGCAAACTGTTTCGTGCACTGATGTGTCGATGTTTTGTACCAGAAATAAAGCATAGGTTATTTTAATCAAATACGTACAGGAGAGGCATTTAAAAGCGTCATCCAAGCTTTGGCGAGAGGCCACACACTTCCGGGTGTCGAGCAGTGATGGAATGAGCTTTGCTACTTCGGAGATTTCAGCGGCTGGGAGACGTGAGCGATGACTAATCTCGTCTCAGGACCAGGTGTTAATAACATTGAGAGTTCAAATTCAGAAATTATGACGGAAATTAACATAGTAACAGTGTCAATTTAGGACAGACGGGCTTTGATTTGCGGAAAGGAACCACACATTTGGGAGAGGGTGTGGAGGTGGGAAAAAGATTCAGGGATGTGCTGAAGATGGTCTCTCTTCTTAAAGCAGAGGCGGGCAGTCAGAGAGGTCTTCCACGTCCTGAGGTGCTTTGATGGATGACAGGGGGAGAAATCGCTTCCCCGGGCAAGTGGTGGGAATTAAAGGACAGAGGCATCAAATATTGGGTGAAGGAATTTAAGGGAAAGTTAAAAGGGTTTCTTCGCACCAATGGGTTGTTAAGATCTGGAAATTCTTTGGAGAGCATTTGAACAGGTATATGGAGAGGAAGTGGGTCTATGAGTCAAATGCAGGCAGGTGGGACGAGCCCAGTATGCCAAACTTGGTCAGCATGGACAAGGCGGGTAGAAGGGCCTGTTTCCATGCTGTACAGCTCCATGATCGATGGGACATTTGAAGAAACTTGCATTGATAGAGAAATAATTTGAGGTCTGCAAGAGGAATGCCCGCTTCAAATCTTTCAAAGAGTCCTGGAGTCAGCGGCCATTCAGCCCCTCGATTCTAGCAGAACCATTGGACAAGGTTGTGGCAGATCCAACATCTGGAGTCAACATTACATCACCGCTACAGTTAAAAAAATATCTCAGTGCGGGTGTCAGATGTTATGGGGAGAAGGCAGGAGAGGGAGGGTTAGA
This sequence comes from Amblyraja radiata, assembly GCF_010909765.2. Classification (NCBI taxonomy): domain Eukaryota; kingdom Metazoa; phylum Chordata; class Chondrichthyes; order Rajiformes; family Rajidae; genus Amblyraja; species Amblyraja radiata. The sequence goes on along the minus strand of NC_045999.1, from coordinate 4,276,674 downwards.
GGGAGGGTTAGTACGGAGAGATAGACCAGCCTTGATTGAATGGTGGAGTAGACATGATGGGCCAAATGGTCTAATTCTGCTCCTATCATTTTATGACCCTTGTGTTGTACACTCAAAGGCCAAGCATCCTGACTATGGAACTTCCCATTGCCCTAGCTCTTACCCTGTGAGTTCTACCCCCTAGTTGTAGAATCTCCATCAAACTCTTTCCTCGACCACCCTGTAGTGGCAGATTATTATATCGCTCAAGAGATCGCTCCATTATCTCTCCAGCCCCTCTGGAGAAAACATGGTGTTAGGAGAATGTCGTTTCCTCCCCTCCCAATCCTGCCGACCACAATGAGATCAGCGAGGTTTGTATCAACTCCAGTCCTATGATTCCCTCTCGTGATGTTTTTGCCAACTTCTCTCTTGATGAGATATGGAGCGAGAAAGCCTTGAAACAACACCAGTGCAATGTTTCGAACACCTTTGACCGCAAACTCAAAGTCCTCGAGTGTTTCAATATATTTCCCATTTTGCGGACACGATTTTCTATTTAATTTCACTTAGATCAGGGATATACATCATGGAAACATGACCTTCCATGCCGACTAAGATCCCCCATCTGAGTTAGAACCATTTGCCCGCATTCAGCCCATATCCATCTAATCCTTCCCTCTCCATGTAAATAACTAAATGTCTTTAAAATATTGTTCTATATTGCCTGCCTCAACTACTCTCTCTAGCAGCTCATTCCATATACCCACCACTCTCTACATCAAGGTTATCCCTATTAAATCTTTCCCTTCTGACATTAAACCTATGTCCTCTCATAGAAACATAGAAACATAGAAAATAGGTGCAGGAGTAGGCCATTCGGCCCTTCGAGCCTGCACCGCCATTCAATATGATCATGGCTGATCATCCAAATCAATATCCCATACCTGCCTTCTCTCCATACCCCATGATCTCTTTAGCCACAAGGGCCACATCTAACTCCCTCTTATATCCAGCCAATGAACTGTGGCCTCAACTACCTTCTGTGGCAGAGAATTCCACAGATTCACCACTCTCTGTGTAAAAAATGATTTTCTCATCTCGGTCCTAAAAGACTTCCCTCTTATCCTTAAACTGTGTATCATTAAACTCTCGCTCATGACCACCCTTCCCTGTGTACTCATCATAACTATCCCCCTTTATAATGATATACGTTCTATAAGATCACCCCTCAGCCACCTAGATTGTCGAGTGTGTGTGACTCAAGCATGGAGTGACAGATAATTAATGAGGTGTCCATTATTCAACAGGATTATAGATGATTGATAATCTCTTAAGGTTTGTGAACAGTGTGGTATTTGAGGAAAGAGAGCAGAGTATTCTACGACTAGATTGGCATGAGCTGCGTTGAGATTAATACAACTAAAAATAGTTTACCTTTAAGAGTTATTTTTATCCTGAAGGTCCTGCCAGTAGGTTAGATATTTAAAATGTTAGCTTCTGTATCTCAGCCTTAAGGTCTGAGAGCAAACGCTCTTCGCTTCAGTCCGGAATACAGTTCATTTACACACACTGATGGAGGAACTCAGCGGGTCAGGCAGCATCTGTGGTGGGAATGGACAGACATGTTTCGGGTCGGAACTCTCCTTCAGACTCGAGTTCTATCCATTCTCTCCGCAGATGCCCCCTGACTCGCTGAGTTCCTCCACTAATGTATCTCCGTCTAGGGTCTGAGAGGAAACACGTTTTAACACATTCCTGGAAAGAATTCACTTACTTTTCTTCCAACAGCTGACTCTCATATTCTTCAAACTCCTCTCTCGTCATCCCTTGAGCTGCGGCGTCCGATTTCTCCCCTTCTCCCTTCTCCTCGCCTCCCAGTCCACCGGTCAAGTTCTTCAACTGGCCCCCGACCATAGACTTCACCATGAAAGCCATGGCTGGAAGTTGCTGGCTGCGGAATTCAGGAGCGAGAGGCAGCGTTGAGTGGGTCGGGGAGAGGGGTTTCAGCACCACGTTATGTGGACAGCTCTCCACGCTGAATGGACAGGAGTAACACAGCCAACAGCCTCCCCGCCCACTCCAGCAGCCTAGAAATCTTCCCACTTCCCACTAATGAAACTCGAGTACATCTGCTGACGACTTGGGCACGAGGTTCGCGCTACCGGGAGGAAACAAACAGTGAATCAGATGCCTGAGAATACTTGTGCTTGCAGGAACTGCAGACGTTAGTTTAAACCGAAGATAGACACAAAAAGCTGGAGTAACTCAGCGGGACAGTCAGCACCTCTGGAGAAAATTGGGTGATGTATTGGGTCGAGACTGGAGAAGGGTCTCGACCCGAAACGTCACCCATTCCTTCTCGCCAGGGATGTTGCCTGTCCCACCAAGTTACTCCAGCATTTTGTGTCCAATTTGTAACTCTGCCTTTGTCCCCATCTCCTTGTATCCTCATTCCAATTCCACATTAAATATCTTCATATTCCACCAGTTCACATCTCCCCTCTCGCTCATCATCAACACCACCGCCTCCACAACTCGTTTTCATTCAACTTTCCTGGCGAAAGGCTGTTGCCATGAAACGTTAACACTCTCACCAGATGCTGTCTGGTTTGTTTTTGTTTTAATCCTAGTTTTTTTATTTCAGATCTCTGTGGATATGTGCTAAAACACACGATCCAGTCTTGGACAAAACTTAAGATAGACACAAAATGCTGGAGTTATCTCAGCGGGTCAGGCAGCATCTCTGGAGAGAATGAGCCGGTGGCGTTTCGGGTCGAGACTCTTCTTCAGACTGATGTCAGGGGAGAGGGAGAAACATATATGGGGAAGTGAAAGGTGTGAAAACAGGGCAAAGGGAATGGAGATCAAGGAAAATGTCGAATAGATCAAGTTAACAGTAAGTAAGTAAGTTTATTGGACAAGTATTCACATACAAGGAATTTGCCTTGGTGCTCCGCCCACAAGTAACAACATGACATACAGTGACAGTTACGAATCTCAGAAAACACTAAACATGAATAATAATAAGACATTAATGATAAAACACCATTGATCAAGCATGTGAACCAACAAAATACCAGATCAAAGGGAGGCTACAGATTTTTGGCTGTTGAGTAGAGCAACTACTCGTGGATAAAAACTGTTTTTATGTCTGGCTGTGGCAGCTTTGACAGTCCGGAGTCGCCTTCCAGAGGGAAGTGGTTAACAACAAAGCAAACAGAGCAACATCACCCGTTCCTTCTCTCCAGAGATGCTGCCTGACCCGCTGTGTTACTCCAGCATTTTGTGTCTATCTTCGGTTTAAACCAGCATCTGCAGTTCCTTCCTACACTCGTAGACAAATCCTATCCTGCTTACATGGAACTATGTACTTTCTTGAAATAATTATCGATGTGTTATTTGTATTAATTAAATATGGATCGTGTGTCAGCGGGCGAGATTATGGATAGGACGGGTTTGGAGGGATATGGACCAAACGCGGGCAGGTGGGACTAGTGTAGCTGGGACATGTTGGCCGGTGTGGGCAAGTTGGGCTGAAGGGCCTGTTTCCACACTGTATCACTCCAGGTCTCCATTAGCTTATCTTGGCCTTATGTTTGGCACAGAAATTGTGGGCCGAAGGGCCTGGTCCTGTGCTGTACGATTCCGTCAGATTTGCCTTTCGGATAAACGGGCACGTCTGAACACAAGGAGTATTTACTAATCTCAACATTACTTGTAATCTGCCTCGAAGTCGTGGGATTTCATCCGAATCCTGAGCTGCCAACAATACTCTCTGTGTACAGAACTGGCGGATGGCACTAGGTTACACACTGCATATAACACGGAAACAGGCCATTCGGCCCATCAAGCACATTCATACGTATCTAAACGAATCCCCGAAGGGTCTCGACCCGAAACGTCACCTATCCCTTTTCTCCTGAGATGCTGCCTGACCCGCTGAGTCACTCCAGCATTTTGTGTCTGTCTCCAGATTAAACCAGCAACCGCAGTTCCACCTTACACTAATCCCATTTTATTCTCACCACATTCCCATTGACACATCCAGCCATACATGGAGTATTGAACAATATTTGGGGCTGAAAACTCGGAAATTAGATTGTTTACAATGTTTAAGAAGGAACTGCAGATGCTGGAAAATCGAAGGTGGGTAAAAACGCTGGAGAAACTCAGCGGGTGCAGCAGCATCTGTGGAGCGAAGGAAATAGGCAACGTTTCAGGCCAAAACCCTTCTTCAGGCTGAATAGTTTACAATCACAAGCCACAGTTACCGCATTAGACAGCAAATGGAAACGTAGAAAATAGCTGCAGGAGTAGGCCATTCGGCTGATCATCCTAAATCAGTACCCCGTTCCTGCTTTCTCCACACTTCCCTTGATTCCGTTAGCCCTAAGGGCTAAATCGAGCTCTCTCTCGAATACATCCCCAAGGCATGATTACTTTGTCAACACTAAGCCATTCACTCATCATTATTGGACCAAGATTTATTCAAGAATTTTGAGTAACTTAAGGAACATAAAATTGAAACTAAATTTTAAATGATGCTCTATCGTGGTAATAATATTTTAAAAAGAAAATCAATATGCATCACTACATAGAAACATAGACAATAGGTGCAGGAGTAGAGGCCATTCGGCCCTTCGAGCCAGCACTGCCATTCAATATGATCATGGCTGATCATCCAACTCAGTATCCCGTACCTGCCTTCTCTCCATACCCCCTGATTCCTTTAGCCACAAGGGCCACATCTAACTCCCTCTTAAATATAGCCAATGAACTGGCCTCAACTACCTTCTGTGGCAGAGAATTCCAGAGATTCACCACTCTCTGTGTGAAAAAAGTGTTTCTCATCTCGGTCCTAAAGGATTTCCCCTTTATCCTTAAGCAGTGACCCCTTGTCCTGGACTTCCCCAACATAGGGAACAATCTTCCTGCATCTAACCTGTCCAACCCCTTAGGAATTTTGTAAGTTTCTATAAGATCCCCCCTCAATCTCCTAAATTCTAGCGAGTACAAGCCGAATACCACGCCATCTGTGACACAATTCTGAAATTATTCAACAGCTGCAAAGGTATTACTAATCAGAAATAGAAGTGTCCTAACCCGAAAAATCATCTGTCCATTCCCTTCACAGATACTGCTTGACCCGCTGAGTTCCTCCGGCACTTTGTGATTTGATACTGATTAGAAAATGTGGCTCACACACTCTGAGCAAACAGACTCTTAAGTAGAGAGCCGTCCTTATACCAATTATCACTGATGGACTCTTGTACTCTGCCCAGGATCAAATACCCGATCGCGAACCAACCACTTCATGCATTGTAATTACTAGACAAATAGTGTAACCTTTTGGTCCAGCCTTGAACGACAGTGTGTTTGAGGTATCACGGTTCAAATTACATGTGGAAATCCAAGACAGGACATTGCAATTCAAGGAAGGTTAATTACTCCAGCACAAAGTGTCAAATTATATCCTCACTTAAGACAACCAAACTAGGAGACCAACATGTGTTAATGAAGGTGAGGAGGGGGCTGTGGACCCCCAGCAGGACCAAAAACAAGACCTGTCAAAAGGGCGGATGAGCTCCTAGCGAGCCAATGGCCATCCACACTTCAGAAGATGTTCAAGAAGGAACTGCAGATGCTGGAAAATCGAAGGTACACAAAATGCTGGAGAAACTCAGCGGGTGCAGCAGCATCTATGGAGCGAAGGAAATAGGCAACGTTTCGGGCCGAAAGCTTTCTTCAGACTTCTTCAACTTTGCAGAAGGGTTTCGGCCCGAAACGTTGCCTATTTCCTTCGCTCCATAGATGCTGCTGCACCCGCTGAGTTTCTCCAGCATTTTGTGTACCCACACTTCAGTACAAGTTGCGATCACTGCCGTACATCGCATTGTAATGGGCCAGTCCCTCTTTCACGAGGTGATTCACGAATTCTCCCGAGTTTTCCCCTGATTCAAACTCGCAGAATGTTCGTAACGAGTCCTTAGGAGTTGGTAGATATATCGTAGCGGCTCGTTATGCCAGCCCTAGGGACTCGTGGCATCGGGTAAGTCATGACGTTTTTTCCAGCCCGATAAAAAATGTCCACCAGTAAAAAAAATAGTTGAGATGAAAGAATTAAGTTGTGAAAGTGGGACAGGCCCTTAAGGCACCGTGCCCGTTGATGTTGTTAACGATGATGGTGATGATAATGGATAAGAAGTGTTTAGAGGGGTATGGGTCAAATGGGATTCGCCCACAATTCCAACTTGGTCAGCATAGCAAAGTTGAAGAAGTCTGCAGAAGGGTTTCGGCCCGAAACGTTGCCTATTTCCTTCGCTCCATAGATGCTGCCTCACCCGCTGAGTTTCTCCAGCATTTTTGTCTACCTTAGCAAAGTTGGGCCTGTTTCCATGCTGTATCAAGCTATGACTATAAAAGCATTTTTTTTTTTTTAAATCATTTGTGACTTTTTTTCCAGTGTAAGGTATGTGCGTTCACCACCTTCAGACGTATTTTTAATGCTTCCTGGAGAACAACATGTGGATTAGAAAATGTGCCAACACAGTATCACCAGTAATACAAACTCCCCATCTGGAAAGTAGGTTCTTGCACAGCACCAGGGCTTAACATTCATAAGGTAGGCAAGGATTACAAATCCTCGATAATTGTAGATAATAGAAAGATAATGGGTAGCAATTTGTCAGACTATAATTCCATACTTGAATTAAAATTATGTGCAATAGGCAGTGATCTATTTTAAGGCAACCTTACAACTGCGTGTGGTTTATTCGTATTAATATTCAAAATCATTCATAAAATTCTCCACAGTCAGTTGCAAAGCCATGAGTCATCTTAATATTTTGATTTTAGCTTGAAATCTTAATTGAATAAATCCATAAAAACAGCAGCAGGTGGCAGGTTAGGAAACAAATACCGTAAAACAAATATATTTGAGGAGTTAGTCATTTTGAAAATATGAAATTGGACCAAAATTTATTTTTTACCATAACTGGTGGATGGGGATTTGTTTATTGAATTTAATTCAGTTTAGTTTAGAGATACAGCGTGGAAACAGGCCCATCGGCCCATCGAGTCCGTACTGACCAGCGGTCCCTGGATACTTTTTCTATCTATCCTCCACATAAGGGATAATTTACACGTTTTTATCAAAACCAGTTAACCTACAAACCTGTAGACAATAGACAATAGGTGCAGGAGTAGGCCATTCGGCCCATCGAGCCAGCACCGCCATTCAATGTGATCATGAGTTGGATGATCAGCCATGATCATATTGAATGGCGGTGCAGGCTTAAAGGGCCGAATGGCCTACTCCTGCACCTATTTTCTATGTTTCTATGTTTCTATCATGGCTGATCATCCCCAATCAGTACCCCGTTCCTGCCTTCTCACCAGATCCCCTGACTCCACAATCTTTAAGAGCCCTATCTAGCTCTCTCTTGAAAGCATCCAGAGAACCGGCCTCCACCGCCCTCTGAGGCAGGGAATTCCACAGACTCACAACTCTCTGTGAGAAAAAGTGTTTCCTCGTCTCTGTTCTAAATGGCTTACCCCTTATTCTTCAACTGTGTGTGGCCCCTGGTTCTGGACTCCCCCAACAGTTATATCTTTGTGTCTAAGAAGGAACTGCAGATGCTGGAAAATCGAAGGTACACAAAAATGCTGGAGAAACTCAGCGGGTGCAGCAGCATCTATGGAGCGAAGGAGATAGGCAACGTTTCGGCACGAAACGTTGCCTATCTCCTTCGCTCCATAGATGCTGCTGCACCCGCTGAGTTTCTCCAGCATTTTTGTGTACCTTAGTTATATCTTTGTAATGAGGAAGCTGGAGCACCCAGAGAAAACCCACGAGGGTCAGAGAGAGAATGTACAAACTCAGCACGGACTGCACCCGTAGTCAGGATCGAACCCGGGTCCCTGGCACTGTAAGGCAGCAAGCTACCGCTGCCCCACCACGTTGCATCTACTTAAGAATTTGAAGTCTTTATCTCCCACTTTCACTCCAGCAAGGATTGCAATGCATTTTATTTGACATTAATTCCATTTATTGCGATGATGTTAAAATATATATTTATATAAGACTGCCTTGAAATAAATTAACACTTACATTTGGATTATTCACTTCAATTAATGTAAAGATCCGTGATGCCCACTACTTTAGTAAATTTGATATAAATCTTTAAGTTGACATACAAAAAAAAATCCATAGAAAAGACCTTCTAGGGTAAGTTAATACAAATGCTAGTCAGTATATTTAAGTGGATTACTCTTTGAAACCCTTTCTCAATCAGAAGGAAATCTGTTCATTTTCTACTGCGATGGTAGTTACTAATGCTCATCTTTCAGGAGAGAAGCTGGGTTTAAAAAAAACCCCATTATTGATCAACCTCATTTACAAATACTGTCCTCAGAATATACGTTGCCAAAAAAATCAGCTGTGAGTCCTCAATAATATTTCTTTGAATTGGTTTCCCCTCGATTCCTGTAAAACAGAAACATATACTGTTTTCATGGAAGATTATTGTTTTATTTCGAAACAAAGGAACTGCAGATGCTGGGTTACAAAAGAAGAGAAAAAGTGCTGGAGTAAGCTCACCGGGGTCAGCATCTCAGGACAACGTTTTGGGTTGGGACCCTTCTTCAGTGGATGTAGGGGAGGGGGGAAGAAAGCTGGAAGAAAGGAGGGGCAGGACAAAACCTGACCAACATCCAAGTCTCGACCCGAAACGTCACCTATTCCTTCGCTCCATAGAAGCGGGCAAGATCATCTCTGACCCCTCTCACCCTGGCCACAAACTCTTTGAATCACTTCCCTGTGGAAGGCGACTCCGGACTGTCAAAGCTGCCACAGCCAGACATAAAAACAGTTTTTATCCACGAGTAGTTGCTCTACTCAACAGCCAAAAATCTGTAGCCTCCCTTTGATCTGGTATTTTGTTGGTTCACATGCTTGATCAATGGTGTTTTATCATTAATGTTTTATTATTATTAATGTTTAGTGTTTTCCGAGTCATTCGTAATTGTCACTGTATGTCATGTTGTTACTTGTGGGCGGAGCACCAAGGCAAATTCCTTGTATGTGAATACTTGGCCAATAAACTTACTTACTTACTTACATAGAAACATAGAAACATAGAAATTAGGTGCAGGAGTAGGCCATTCGGCCCTTCGAGCCTGCACCGCCATTCAATATGATCATGGCTGATCATCCAACTCAGTATCCCGTACCTGCCTTCTCTCCATGCCCTCTGATCCCCTTAGCCACAAGGGCCACATCTAACTCCCTCTTAAATATAGCCAATGAACTGGCCTCGACTACCCTCTGTGGCAGAGAGTTCCAGAGATTCACCACTCTCTGTGTGAAAAAAGTTCTTCTCATCTCGGTTTTAAACGATTTCCCCCTTATCCTTAAGCTGTGACCCCTTGTCCTGGACTTCCCCAACATCAGGTACAATCTTCCTGCATCTAGCCTGTCCAACCCCTTAAGAATTTTGAAAGTTTCTATAAGATCCCCTCTCAATCTCCTAAATTCTAGAGAGTATAAACCAAGTCTATCCAGTCTTTCTTTATAAGATAGTCCTGACATCCCAGGAATCAGTCTGGTGAACCTTCTCTGCACTCCCTCTATGGCAATAATGTCCTTCCTCAGATTTGGAGACCAAAACTGTACGCAATACTCCAGGTGTGGTCTCACCAAGACCCTGTACAACTGCAGTAGAACCTCCCTGCTCCTATACTCAAATCCTTTTGCTATGAAAGCTAACATACCATTCGCTTTCTTCACTGCCTGCTGCACCTGCATGCCTACTTTCAATGACTGGTGTACCATGACACCCAGGTCTCGCTGCATCTCCCCTTTTCCTAGTCGGCCTCACTGCCTCACCCGCTGAGTTTCTCCAGCATTTTTGTCTACCTTCCATTTTTCCAGCATCTGCAGTTCTTTCTTAAGCATCAGATCCTTCAATTTGCCCTGCCAGGTAATACTGAGAGTTCACCGAGTCAGAAATGAGACTGTTCTTCCTTCAGTCCCCAATAGCTGTGATCAAGTCAGCCGTTCATTAACCCTTTCACCAAGTTGTGAACTCCCATCTCACAGATAACATCTCTCAACGTCTGCACTACCCTGGAGTATTGTGTGCAGTTTTGGCCTCCTAATTTGAGGAAGGACATCCTTGCTACTGAGGGAGTGCAGCGTAGGTTTACAAGGTTAATTCACGGGATGGCGGGGCTGTCATATGCTGAGAGAATGGAGCTGCTGGGCTTGTACACTCTGGAGTTTAGAAGGATGAGAGGGTACCTCATTGAAACATATAAGATTGTTAAGGGTTTGGACACGCTAGAGCAGGAAACATGTTCCCGATTTTGGGGGAGTCCAGAACCAGGGGCCACACAGTTTAAGAATAAGGAGTAAGCCATTTAGAACGGAGACGAGGAAACACTTTTTCTCACAGAGAGTGGCGAGTCTGTGGAATTCTCTGCCTCAGAGGGCGGTGGAGGCAGGTTCTCTGGATGCTTTCAAGAGAGAGCTAGATAGGGCTCTTAAAAATAGTGGGATATGGGGAGAAGGCAGGAACGGGGTACTGATTGTAGATGATCAGCCATGATCACATTGAATGGTTCGAAGGGCCGAATGGCCTACTCCTGCAACTATTGTCTATTGTCTACTCAACCTCTGACTAGCAGGGATCACTCAACCCCACAAGTTCTGTGGAACTAATAACATGAAGAAGGGTCTCGACCCAAAGGGTCACCCATTCCTTCTCTCCAGAGATGCTGTCTGTCCCTCTGAGTTACTCCAGCATGTTGTGTTGAACTTCAGTGTAAACCAGCATCTGCATGTCCCTTCCCACCAATAACACATCTAGATGGCAAGATGCTATTATCATCAGGTGGATAATTAGAAAGGCTTGAAACAAACACACGTCTCCATTTATTTACACTGCACTCCTGACAGTGTGGGAAATGACAGTGAACTCTGATGAAACGGCACCTGGCCCCAAACAACAGAATCATAGCTTGGGTGAATCATTGTGTTTACACTCCTGACCAAGAATTGGCAATGATTACAGTGAAGTTTAATCCACCACTTCTATATTTCCTTAAGCTAACAAATATAGCAAAGACATCATCAAGGATAATTTAACTTAAAAAACAAATTATTTGTGTTTCCTGTTGCTTTCATGATAGGTTGTGGTTCTGCAGGCGCTTTGGGCGGCGCAATGGTGAAGCGGTGGATCAGCTACCTCCCAGCGCCTGTGACCCGGGTTCGATCCTGACCTCAGGTACTGTCTGTGTGGAGTTTGCACGCTCGCCCTGTGACCACGTGGGCTTTCTTTGGGTGCTCCGGTTTCCTCCCACATCCCAAAGACATGCGGGGGTGTAGGTTAATTGGCTTCTGTAAATTGCCCCAAGTATGTAGGATGCAAAACTGGGATGACAGAGAAGGTGTGTGTGTGTGTGTGTGTGTGTGTGTATGTGTGTGTGTGTGTGTGTGTGTGTGTGTGTCTGTGTGTGTGTGTGTGTGTGTGTGTGTGTGTGTGTGTGTGTGCGCATGTGTGTGTGTGTGTGTGTGTGCGCATGTGTGTGTGTGCGCATGTGTGTGTGTGTGTGTGTGTGTGTGTGTGTGTGTGTGTGTGCGCATGTGTGTGTGTGCGCATGTGTGTGTGTGTGTGTGTGTGTGTGTGTGTGTGTGCGCATGTGTGTGTGTGTGTGTGTGTGTGCGCGCATGTGTGTGTGTGTGTGTGTGTGTGTGTGTGTGTGTGTGTGTGTGTGTGCGCATGTGTGCGTGTGTGTGTGTGTGTGTGTGTGTGTGTGTGTGTGTGCGCGCGCGTGCATGTGTGTGAGATTGATGGTCAGCATGGACTCCATGGGCTGAAGGGCCTGATTGCATGTGGCATCTCTCAACTAAACATTGCCCTGCAGGAAGCCATGTGAATAAGAACCCAGTCCATGCTCAGGTTTTTGATCATCTACAAATTCTGAAACCAGTACTGGAATCCTTGGCGACACAAGGAATCTCCAAGTAACTCATCGGGTCAGGCAGCATCTGTGGATGGAATGGGTCGGTGGCAATGCGGATCGGGGTCCTTCTTCAGACTGAGTTACTCCAGCACTTTGTGTCTTTATTCGTGAAGCAGCACCTGCAGTTCCTTGTGTAGATGGTAGACCATCAGCGCGAGGCTTCTCCTAACAGTGCCTGTAGACACCACTGTAATGTGAGTGGGACAGTACAGTTCACAATACAGTGCTGCTTGGTTTCATTGCCAATGTGTTGCGTTGAATAACATTTTGCCTTCTACCCAAATACTAATTAGTCCAAATGACTGGTCAACAATGCATTGCCAGTAAATACATTTTTCGGACAGACACACACACACACACACACACACACACACACACACACACACACACACACACACACATAGATACACGTACACACCCACAAAACACACACCCACACATACACATCCACCAGACATGGACTTACACACACACCACACTCAGACACATACCACATACACACACGCACTCCCCAACTCAGACACACACCCATGTACACGCACATGTATTCACTACACTCGGAGTTGCACCGCACGCATCACACACTGGCACACACGCACGCACACACACACACACACACACACACACACACACACACACACACACACACACACACACACACACACACACACACACACACACACACACACACACACACACACACATACACACCACTGACACACCCACACAACACTAACACACACATCACACTGACATAAACACACCACCCTCTGGCACACACACCACTGAAACACACACTGACACACACAACTTACCTGTGTATTAGGTAGTAGAAAAAGAATACTGATTGTAGGACAATGAACACCAAGAAGTGCCACGTGGACAGACACGATGGGACAGGAAGTGCCTTTGGGCAGCTGAGATGTTGAACCTGCAGAAAACACAATTAGCGAACTTTATCCAATTCAATCACATCAACGGCTCAAACCCGCTACACATGGGAATTATAACCCAATACCAGCCTGCACCTACTCTACTCTAGCATGTTGTGTCTATCTTCGTGTCTGGGCGTCTGATATACCACAGCGTCGCCAGACTTGAATGTCTGGGATCTGGCCCTCAGGAGAATGCAGACCTCCTGGTTCATCCAAGGCTTCGGGTTGGAGAACACGAGGACAGTTTTCGTGGGAATACACAAAATGTGTTGTGACAACTTGCTGGAGGGAGTTTTATAGACAGTATCCACATAATGGTGAATAATGTATGGAGTCGGTGGGGGGGTCGGGGGGGGGGGGGGGGGGGGAGAGAAGGGGGGTGTTGGGGAAGGAAAGCTCATTGCATCTCAAGCCACGGTGATCCTGTGCAACAGTCAACATTGTCATTGGGTCGGTCATGGTGGCGCAGTGGTAGAGTTGCTGCCTTACAGCGAACACAGTCCCTGAGACCCAGGTTCGATCCCGACTACGGGCGCTGTCTGTACGGAGTTTGTACCTTCTCCCCGTGACCTGCGTGGGTTTTCTCCGAGATCTTCGGTTTCCTCCCACACTCCCAAGACGTGCAGGTTTGTAGGTTAATTGGCTTGGTAAATGTTAAAATTGACACCAGTGCGTGTAGGATAGTGTTAATGCGCGGGCCAGGGATCGCTGGTCGGCGCGGACCCGGTGGGCCGAAGGGCCTGTTTCTACGCTGTATCTCTAAACTAAACTAGATCCCACCGCAGAGATGAACAGCAGCAATACTGAAGACAGCACCAAGGTCACAAGTCCCACCTCTGCCTCTTGAGACTGGAAGGCTTTTTATAAGACACGTCTGGGAAACTGCCTGGCAAAGTGAATATCTATCAAAGGGCTGTCTGCATATCTCTCTCTCTGCCTCCCTGGGGAAATGCCATTTGTGTTCTTGGAGGTATTTAATGTGCCAGGACATGTACAACATCCGATGGCCTTTAACCCTAACTGCTGCTTGCTGCATTGTACAAATGCACAAATAAATTACTTAACGCAAAGAAAAAGGATGAGACCATTCCTATGTAGAGTATTTAAAGCAGGTCTTCCCTCGAAATAGTCCTGAAGCTAACATTAGCAAAGCTGGACACAAAATGCTGGAGTAACTCAGCGGGACGGGCAGCATCTCTGGAGAGAAGGAATGGGTGGCGTTTCGGGTCGAGACTCTTCTCCGGACAGAGGGAAGGATCTCGACCCGAAACGTCACCCATTCCTTCTCTCCAGAGATGCTGCCGGTCCCGCTGAGTTACTCCAGCATTTTGTGTCTATCTTCGGTGTAAACCAGCATCTGCAGTTCCTTCCTGCAACTTTAGCAAAGACCTGGCACAAGGGGTATAGCATAGGGCGGCACGGTGAGCTGCTGCCTTACAGCGCCAGGGACCTGGGTTCGATCCCGACCACGGGTGCTGTTTGTACGGAGTTTGTACGTTCTCCCCATGACGGCGTGGGTTTTCTTCGGGTGCACTGGTTTCCTCCCACACTACAAAGATGTACAAGTTTGTAGGAAAATTTGTGATATGTCCCTAGTGTGTAGGATAGTCTAGTGTAAGTGGATCGCTGGTTGCCGTGGATTCGGTGAGCCTGTTTACAATGGGCCTGTTTCTGCACTGTGCCTCTGAACTAAACTAAACAAAATAAGCATATTCGAACATCCTTTACAGCACATTAAGTTTGGTTTAGTTTAGTTTAGACATACAGCGCAGAAACAGGCCCTTCGGCCCACTGAGTCCGCACCAACCAGCGATCCCCGCACATTAATACTATCCTACACACACCAGGGACAATTTACACTTACACCAAGCCAATTAACCTACAAACCTGTACGTCTTTGGAGTGTGGGAGGAAACCAAAAATCTCGGAGAAAACCCACGCAGGTCATGGGGAGAACGTGCAAACTCCGTACAGACAGCACCCGTAGTCGGGATCGAACCCGGGTCTCCGGCGTTGTAAGTGCTGCAAGGCAGCAACTCTACCGCTGCACCACCGTGCCGCACAAAGCAGACAGACTGTCAATACTTGATAGAACGTTGACCATTTTAAATCGCGATCTTGAATGACCAGGCGCTGATACAGGTTTAGTCCTTTGAGCATTCTCAGTCTAAAGGGCAAATCTCTTGTGCTGCTGCAAGTAGGAATTTCATTGTTCCGTTTCGGGCCGTATGACAATATAACACTCCTGTCTCGAACATGCAGAGACTGGCAACTTCAAAGCAACCACCGGATCGTCAGTGCACGGAATCAACAACTTCACATAACTGGCCTGGCCAGATTTCTTTCACACCTCCACCCTCTACTACCATCTCTCAGATCCTCAACTTTAGCATTTGCGTGTAAAGTTATATCCTGTTCAGAGCAGCAGCTATTTTTAAAAGAAAGCCTTGCCGCAATGACGAGAGGAATGGTTAATGAGCGTGCGTGAACACTCGAAAGGCCCCACTGACTTGGCCTCCACAGCCCACAGTGGCAAATAATCCCACAGATTCGCCACCCTCTGACTCAAGACATTTCTCCTCATCTCCTTGCTAAAAGAACGTCCTTCAATTGTGAGGCCATGGCCTCTGGTTCGAGACTCTCCCACTAATGGAAAAATGCTGCCCACACCAAAGGCTCCGGGCTGTAACACGCCCTGTGGCTCAACGATATACAGTGCAAGAACAAATTCATAATTAAAGCAAAATTCAGAAACGTTCACACCATACCTTGGCATTCAGAAGAATGTCGACATCCTTCTTGACAATGTGGACATGCTCCTTAATCTCCCCAAAGTGGTCCATCGCTGAAACCATGGTCTTCAAGGACTGTTGGTTCAGCTTCATTTTTGATGCAATGTTGTCTATGTTCATCCTGAGATGAGATGAGATATTGTATTGTATTGTATGTATGACTGCTTCAATTTCGTTCAGACTTCGGTCTGGATGACAATAAAAGGCTATCCTATCCTATCCTATCCTATCCTATAGACCATAAGTGGATTAAGATGCAAGGGGCAAGCAGACCCCCACCATGGTTCAGTGATGGGGTAGTGCAGCATTGTGTGGGGGTGTAGTCAAGATAAAATGAAGGGCAACAAAAGTGCTGGAGTAATTCAGTGGGTACTCCATAGGGTACTTGCCATAGAGGGAGTACAGAGAAGGTTCACCAGACTGATTCCTGGGATGTCAGGACTTTCATATGAAGAAAGACTGGATAGACTCGGCTTGTACACGCTAGAATTTAGAAGATTGAGGGGGGACCTTATAGAAACGTACAAAATTCTTAAGGGGTTGGACAGGCTAGATGCAGGAAGATTGTTCCCGATGTTGGGGAAGTCCAGAACAAGGGGTTCACAGTTTAAGGATAAGGGGGAAATCTTTTAGGACCGAGATGAGGAAAACATTTTTCACACAGAGAGTGGTGAATCTCTGGAATTCTCTGCCACAGAAGATAGTTGAGGCCACAGTTCATTGGCTATATTTAAGAGGGAGTTAGATGTGGCCCTTGTGGCTAAAGGGATCAGGAGGTATGGAGAGAAGGCAGGTACAGGATACTGAGTTGGATGATCAGCCATGATCATATTGAATGGCGGTGCAGGCTCGAAGGGCCGAAAGGCCTACTCCTGCACCTATTGTCTATGTTTCTATGGTACATGGACAGGTGATATTTTGGGGTTGGGCCTCTTCTTCAGACTGATTGTGGGAGTGTGGGTTGGGGGGGGGGGGGGGGGTTGGAAGGAAAGTTGTAAGAGAGGAGAGGCAAAGTGTGGCAGGTGACAGGTGGACACGGGCGAGGGTTTTTTTTTTGGAACATATTTGGAACAAAGGGCAGAGATAAAACCAGAAGGTGCGAGAGAGGTGCTGTTATGGTTTGAAACCCTTCGTCAGACAGCGAGTCAGGGGACAGGGAAACGAGAGATAGAAACGTCATCCATTCCTTCTCTCCAGAGATGCTGCCTAACCCGCTGAGTTACTCCAGCTTTTTGCGTGTGTGTGCCTGGAACATTTTGGGCAAAATTAGGAGGTGGGGGGATGATTTAATTGAAACCCGAGGGGTAACCTTTTCACGCAAGGGGCGGTAGATGCCAGAGGAGGTAGTTGAGGCAAGGAATATCGCCTCAACATTTAAGAAACATTTAGACAGGAACATGTATAGGACAGGTTTAGAGGGATATGGGCCAAATGCAGGCAGGTGGGACGAGTGTAACTGGGACATGTTGGTCGGTGTGGGCAAGATGGGCCCAAAGGCCAATATCCATGCTGTATCACTCTATGGCCCTATGAGATTCTGCAACATCGCAGGGGCGGTGACGGTGGCACAACGGTAGAGTTGCTGCCTCACAGCGCCGGGGACCCGGGTTCGATCCCGGCTACGGGTGCTGTCTGTACGGAGTCTGTACCTTCTCCCCGTGACCTCCGTGGGTTTTCTCAGAGATCTTCGGTTTCCTCCCACACTCCAAAGACGTGCAGGTTTGTAGGTTAATTGGCTTGGTAAATGTAAAAAATTATATTGTCCCCTAGTGGGTGTAGGATAGTGTCAATGTGCGGGGATCGCTGGTCGGCACGGACCCGATGGGCCGAAGGGCCTGTTTCTGCACTGTGTCTCTAATCTGAACCTGCCCAACAAACAAGAGTTATTTGGAGTTCAAGAAGGAACTGCAGATGCTGGAAAATCGAAGGTACACAAAAATGCTGGAGAAACTCAGCGGGTGCAGCAGCATCTATGGAGCGAAGGAAATAGGTGACGTTTCGGGCCGAAACCCTTCTTCAGACTGAAGAAACCCTTCTTCAGACATCAGTCTGAAGAAGGGTTTCGGCCCGAAACGTCACCTATTTCCTTCGCTCCATAGATGCTGCTGCACCCGCTGAGTTTCTCCAGCATTTTTGTGTACCTAAGAGTTATTTGGAGGTTGCTCTGCAAACATACCCTGGTGTGGTCACAAGCTGACCAAGACTGAACATCTCCACATAAAAATGGGATGCAAGGGTTACATGAAGTTGGGGAAATCAATGTTCATACTGCTGGGTTGTAAGGTGTCCAAGATTGGGATACCTCTGTGATAAAGCTGACTGCTCTGCATTGCCTAATATATTGGTCACTGCAGTCAGATTAGACACAAGCAGTGACACTTGGCTTTATTCCAACACCATTCTCTGGTGAGCAAGGCCACAGATGGCTTTGCCTTACTGATCAAGTCCCTGCTGTAACAACGGCCGTTGACAGCGGGAAGAGACCCCACCAGCTACAGCTGTTATTGAGGAAGGGGTTCAACATTTTAAACAAGCAGCATTTCAGATTTAAAATCTCAGACGATTTGCAGACGCGATCTGCGAATTCGGATTCATTTGCATTTAGATTCTTAGAACAAGCATTGGAAATCTCCTGGGGTTGTCTTTCAGATCACAGGGCTTGCTGTGGTCACAGATGCTGCCTCGCCCAGCCAGTGTATCCAGCATTTCCAGATTCTGCGGCATTTTGTCTTTTCTGGCTTCGCCTACTTGGAGCGGAAAACAAGAACTCGGTGGAACACAGTGGGTGGGGCAGCATCTATGGAGGCAAAGAGCTGATCCATGGTCCTGATCTGGAACGTGGCCAATTTCTTTATCTCCACAGATGCTGATCCACCCGCTGAGTTTCTTCAGCAGTCATTTTTAGAGATGCAACGAGAAACTGGCCCTTCGGCCCACTTAGTCTGCACCGACCAGCGAGATACTAGTTCGATCCTACACACCAGGGACATTTCACAGAAGCCTATTAACTTACAAACCCGTAAATTGTATGAAGGAACTGCAGATGCTGGTTTAATCCAAAGATAGACACAAAAAGCTGGAGTAACTCGGCGGGTCAGGCAGCATCTCTGGAGAGAAGGAATGGGTGACGTTTCGGGTCGAGACCCTTCCTCAGATGACCCGAGTCGAAACGTCATGCATTCATTCTCTCCAGAGATGTCGCCTGTCCCGCTGAGTTACTCCAGCTTTTTGTGGTTATCTTTGGTTTAAACCAGCATCTGCAGTTCCTTCATACAACTTACAAACCCATACGTCTTTGGAGTGTGGGGGAAACCCGAGCACCCGGAGAAAACCCACCGGGAGAACTTGCAAACTCCGCACAGACAGCACCCGTAGTCAGGACCCAACCCGGGTCTCTGGCGCTGTGAGGCAGCAACTCTACCGCTGCGCCACAGTGATTGTTTCTTTTTTGCTCCAGATTACCGCATCTGCAGCCTTTTGTGCCTCTGAGTCACTCTAGTTGGAGGTAGATTGCTTCCGGGTGTTTACATGACTTGCATTTATGTTACGATTCTCAGGAAATTCTCTGTAATCTGTAATTACAGACCAGGCGGGTTGGGAGATTGCAACCTTCACGTGGCCCGCCCTGTTTCGACGAATGCAATCAACCCGGCGTGCACAATCAAATAAGATCAAATAGAACAAGTTGTCCTATAACTTTATAGCCTTTATAACAAGAGGAATCGAATATAGGAGCAAAGAGGTCCTTCTGCAGTTGTACAGAGCCCCAGTGAGACCACACCTGGGGTATAGTGTGCAGTTTTGGCCCCCTAATTTGAGGAAGGACATTCTTGCTATTGAGGGAGTGCAGCGTAGGTTTACAAGGTTAATTCCCGGGATGGCGGGACTGTCATATGCTGAGAGAATGGAGCAGCTGGGCTTGTACACTCTGGAGTTTAGAAGGATGAGAGGGCATCTCATTGAAACATATAAGATTGTTAAGGGTTTGGACACGCTAGAGGCAGGAAACATGTTCCCGATGTTGGAGGCGTCCAGAACCAGGGGCCACAATTTAAGAATAAGGAGTAAGCCATTTAGAACGGAGACGAGGAAACACTTTTTCTCACAGAGAGTGGTGAGTCTGTGGAATTCTCTGCCTCAGAGGGCGGTGGAGGCCGGTTCTCTGGATGCTTTCAAGAGAGAGCTAGATAGGGCTCTTAAAGATAGCGGAGTCAGGGGATATGGGGAGAAGGCAGGAACAGGGGTACTGATTGGGGATGATCAGCCATGATCACATTGAATGGCGGTGCTGGGTGCTGGCTCGAAGGGCCAAATGGCCTACTCCTGCACCTATTGTCTATAACTTTAGCCTGTGCACGGCATACGCAAGAAGAAGAAGAAGTGACCAGGCGGCTGGCAAACATTTTTCGTTGGACCCAGATCCTGCAACATCATCTGCCCAGCGAACAAGGGCTACTTGCTCTGAAGACCCACCTCATGTGGTCACAAGCTGAGAGGGAGTCAATGTCATCACAAAATATATTGTACAACCCAAAACACTTTAGAGCCTTGGGGGCCAGCCAACGGTAGTTACCGATGCAAAGCGGAACACATGGCAGGTGGTTGGCGTGTAACAAATTCTTATAGGGAGCGACATGGTAATGAAAATGCTGGTCAGACTGCATCTGCGGATGGTGAAACAGTCAACGTTTTGGTTCTGCGACATTTCACCGGAACTTTGAAAGAGAGAAACAGGCAAGGCTTTCAGTTGGTGGTAGGGAGGGGAAGGGAGTATCTACGATAGGATGTGTCAAAATGGCGTAGTGGGGACGATTATCAGCATGTTAGGCTGCGTAGCCTTTGTAATGAGTTGTTAACAATGAGGTGGTGGGAAAATGCAAAATGCTGGAAAAATGAAACAGGTCAGACAGTATATTGTAAATATCACCAACCCCAACTTGTCCTGGTCCAACCACATCAATAATAATAATAATACATTTTATTTATGGGCGCCTTTCAAGAGTCTCAAGGACACCTTACAAAAATTGAGCATGTATAGGAAAAACATGTAAGGGGAATGAAATAAATAGTAGAGACATGACTAGTACACAAAGTAAAGACAGAATTCAATACAAAACACAGCATAAGGCAATTAATGCACAGATGAAAAGGGACGGGGACGTGGGGCTAAGGATAGGCAGAGGTGAAGAGATGGGTCTTGAGGCGGGACTGGAAGATGGGGAGGGACACGGAATTGCGGATCAGTTGGGGGAGGGAGTTCCAGAGCCTGGGAGCTGCCCTGGAGAAGGCTCTGTCCCCAAAACTGCGGAGGTTGGACTTGTGGATGGAGAGGAGACCGGCTGATGTGGATCTGAGGGACCGTGAGGGTTGGTAGGGGGAGAGGAGGTCAGTGAGATATGTGGGGGCCAGATGGTGGAGGGCTTTGTAGGCGAGGACCAGGATTTTGTAGGTGATCCGGTGGGAGATGGGAAGCCAGTGAAGTTTTTTGAGGACTGGAGTGATGTGATGCCAGGATTTGGTGTGGGTGATGAGTCGGGCGGCTCAAGGACGATGTCTAATAAGGAACTGCAGATGCTGGAAAATTGAAGTTAGACAAAAATGCTGGAGAAACTCAGCGGATGAGGCAGCATCTATGGAGCGAAGGAACGTTTCGAGTGGACGTTTCGGGCCGAGACCCTTCTTCAGACTGATGTGAGGGTGGGGGGAGGGGGGGGACGGGAAGAAGAAAGAAAGAGGTGGAGCCAATGGGCTGAGGGAGAGTTGAGGAGGAGAAAGTAAAGGGCCTGTCCCACGAGCATGCGACCTGCATGCGGCAAGCGCGACCAAACCAGAAACGGGAGCCGCGCGGAGGTCGAGTGAGTGACGTACGGTGTCTAGACGGCTGCGGGCCGGCAGGCCGTTGCCGCGCGGAGTTTTTGAACACGGTCAGTTTTTCGGAGCCCCGCGCGATGTCGGGACCAACTCCGCACAACTCCATACGGCTCAGGCAATCGAAGTGGGACCGGCCCCGCGAGGCCGTACGGCTCAAGCGACCACGTTAGGTCGCGCTTGCCGCATGCAGGCGCATGCTGGTGGGACAGGGTCTAACTGAAATTAGAGAAGTCAATGTTCATACCGCTGGGGTGAAAACTGCCCAAGTGAAATATGAGGTGCTGCTCCTCCAATTTACGGTGGTCCTCACTCTGGCCATGGAAGAGGCCCAGGACAGGAAGGTCGGATTTGGTCAAGAATTGATGGTCAGCATGTTGTGTCTATCTTTGGTATAAACTAGCATCTACAGTCTATTTTTATTGCACTGAAAATAAATGGATCCAGATTCCTTCCCCCCCCGGGGACGCTCGTTTCTACATCACAGCACCACTTGTCGATGAGGCCGTGAGACAAAGATGGTTTATTGAATTATCTTTGTTCATCCTTCCAGATAAACCCAAGAGCTTTCCTCCTACACACCATCTTTCTCCTGAGTTGGTCCAAGGTTTGTGCCTCCGTAATCCTGCTAGGAATATCATTCATGCGACTTCCCTGACTATCGGCAGAAGCATCGTGGCATCTCTCTGAGGCTCGCTGGCCGTCAGCCTGAACTTGTCTCAATCGCAAGATCCTTCTGAACATTCTCACAAAAACAACGGCCAAATCCTCTCCCCATTGACAGAGAGCAGCCCTGAACTACTATCTAACTCTTTGTTGACCCTCAGACTATTCTTGCTACCTTTACCTTGCCCGAAACGTTAATCCCTTATCATGTATCTATACACTGTAAATGGCCCGATTGTAATCATGTATTGTCTTTCTGCTGACTGGATAGCACGCAACAAAAGGCTTTTCACTGTACCTCGGTACACGTGACAATAAACTAAACTGAACTGTCTTAAACTACCAGGCATCAAAATCGAATCTCTAATGTCTTGAAGATCAAAACGACACAAGATATTTTTATTTACTAGATACTAATTTATGAGTTTACTTTACTAGATGCTTACTTGTCCCACCTGCCTGCGTTTGGTCCATTTCCCTCCAAACCTGTCCTATACCAGGTGAGATTTAGTCTATGATAGCCCATCATGATTACATTCACACAACGAGCTGCAACAAATCCAATTATTCGGACGCAGGGACTCCCCAGGTTATGAATGACTTGATTTACGAAAATCTCACCTTAAGCAAGTTCCCCAATACATCTTTTAAAGCATGTCATTTGCTAGCAATAATAGTAATGAGATGTTTCATGCTATTTATTAATGAGTGGTTAAGGTCTATATTCTAAGGTAGAAAAAAATGCTGGAGAAACTCAGCGGGACAGGCAACATAGAAACATAGAAATTAGGTGCAGGAGTAGGCCATTCGGCCCTTCGAGCCTGCACCGCCATTCAATATGATCATGGCTGATCATCCAACTCAGTATCCCGTACCTGCCTTCTCTCCATACCCTCTGATCCCCTTAGCCACAAGGGCCACATCTAACTCCCTCTTAAATATAGCCAATGAACTGGCCTCGACTACACTCTGTGGCAGAGAGTTCCAGAGATTCACCACTCTCTGTGTGAAAAAAGTTCTTCTCATCTCGGTTTTAAAGGATTTCCCCCTTATCCTTAAGCTGTGACCCCTTGTCCTGGACTTCCCCAACATCGGGAGCAATCTTCCTGCATCTAGCCTGTCCAACCCCTTAAGAATTTTGTAAGTTTCTATAAGATCCCCTCTCAATCTCCTAAATTCTAGAGAGTATAAACCAAGTCTATCCAGTCTTTCTTCATAAGACAGTCCTGACATCCCAGGAATCAGTCTGGTGAACCTTCTCTGCACTCCCTCTATGGCAATAATGTCCTTCCTCAGATTTGGAGACCAAAACTGTACGCAATACTCCAGGTGTGGTCTCACCAAGACCCTGTACAACTGCAATAGAACCTCCCTGGTCCTATACTCAAATCCTTTTGCTATGAAAGCTAACATACCATTCGCTTTCTTCACTGCCTGCTGCACCTGCATGCCCACTTTCAATGACTGGTGTACCATGACACCCAGGTCTCGCTGCATCTCCCCTTTTCCTAGTCGGCCACCATTTAGATAATAGTCTGCTTTCCTGTTTTTGCCACCAAAAGGAGTGAAGGAATAGGTGACGTTTCGGGTCGAGACCCTTCTTCAGACTGATGTGGGGATGGGAGGGGGGGTGAGGGGGAGCGGGAAGAAGAAAGGAAGATGCGGAGACAGTGGGCTGTGGGAGAGCTGGGAAGGGGAGGGGAAGGAGGGAGAAAGCAAGGACTACCTGAAATTGGAGAAGTCAATGTTCATACCGCTGGGGTGTAAACTGCCCAAGCGAAATACGAGGTGCTGCTCCTCCAATTTGCGGTGGGACTCACTCTGGCCACGGAGGAGGCCCAGGACAGAAAGGTCGGATTCGGAATGGGAGGGGGAGTTGAAGTGCTGAGCCACCGGGAGATCAGGTTGGTTATTGCAAACCGAGCGGAGGTGTTGGGCGAAGTGATCGCCAAGCCTACGCTCGGTCTCACCGATGTAGAGCAGCTGACACCCTAGGTCTATATTCTGTTAGTTAAATTATTGACAGGGTTAAGGAGAGTCGTCAATGAAATGAAAGAGTTATAATGAGTGTACTTTGAGCGAGAAAATAGACTTCTCTAACTTCAAATAGCCATCTCTTTTTACACAGAGAGTGGTGAATCTCTGGAATTCTCTGCCACAGAAGGTAGTTGAGGCCAGTTCATTGGCTATATTTAAGAGGGAGTTAGATGTGGCCCTTGTGGCTAAAGGGATCAGGGGGTATGGAGGGAAGGCAGGTACAGGATACTGAGTTGGATGATCAGCCATGATCATATTGAATGGCGGCGCAGGCTCGAAGGTTGGGACGACAGATGGCACAATGGGCTAAGTGTTCGGCTGGCGACCGGAAGGTGGCCGGTTCGAATCCCGCTTGGAGTGCATACTGTCGTTGTGTCCTTAGGCAAGACACTTCACCCACCTTTGCCTGTGTGTGAATGTGTGTGAATGTGTGTGAGTGATTGGTGGTGGTCGGAGGGGCCGTAGGCGCAGATTGGCAGCCACGCTTCCGTCAGTCTGCCCCAGGGCAGCTGTGGCTACAGAAGTAGCTTACCACCACCGAGTGTGACTGAGGAGTGAATGAATAATGTGATGTAAAGCGCCTTGAGTATTAGAAAGGCGCTATATAAATCCCATCCATTATTATTATTATTACTCCTGTACCTATTTTCTATGTTTCTATGTCTCTCCATTCCCTCCCCCTTCCCAGTAGGGACGTTGAACTACCTCCTCTGGCAGCTTCTTCCATACACCCACCACCCTTTGTGTGAAAAAGATTTCTGGGAAGATGAGTCAATGTGAAGGACAAGCTTGTTGACGCAGGCATCCTTCCAGTCCAGCAGACACAAGGAGCCTGCAAGCTCAGGGTCACCAATGACATCAGAAAACAGGAACTCAGTCACAGCAAGCCAAGAGCTAAGAAACGTGACATTATCAGAGGCAAGGTGGCTTCAAGGACAGGGGGATGGACAGCGAGGCGTCAGCTGATAGCCCAGTCGGCTGGAAACACCACAAACAGTCTGATGAGAAAAATAAATCTCCTGATTATGCCGTGCAAAACAATATTTAATCCAGGAGTAGATGCTTCCACAGTGTAATCGCATTAAAAACAGACAGGGAAACAAAGCGATCTTCCCCTTCCCCCCTCTATTAATCAGGCTTACCTACGACCACGCCCCACCCATACTATAGTCCTCATGCCCCCCTCCTCTCTGAACACCCACCACTCCCCCTCCCCCCCCCAACCAGATCTTGCCTCGGACTTCGTCCACTCCCACTCCCCCCTCAAACCCCAACCCCCACCCTTGTCGTGTCTTCAGCTATATTTAAGAGCGAGTTAGATGTGGCACTTGTGGCTAAAGGGATGAGGGGGTATGGAGAGAAGGCAGGTACAGGATACTGAGTTGGATGATCAGCCATGATCATATTGCATGGTGGAGCAGGCTCGAAGGGCCGAATGGCCTCTACTCCTGCACCTATTTTCTATGTTTCTATGTTTCTCCATCTCCCCTGACCTCCCCCTTTCTGATACAGAACGGTCTGTCCTCAACAGAGGCCTCGCCTTCGTTCCCCTCCCCCCCCCCCCCCCCACCCCACCAAGTTCCGACTTCGCCAGGACGTGGAGCTTTTCTTCCATCGCCTCCGTGCCTTTCTCTATGGGAATGAGTCCTCACAACCCAGTGTTGGCCCCTTCTCCTGTCTCCAACGTATCCTCTTGGACTCCCCACAATGGCCTTCCATCCTCTCTAGACCTCTTTGTTTCTAACAGCCAGCGTGACATCAGCCGTCTCAGCCTTTCCACCCCCCCCCCCCCTTACCTACTCCAACCTCACCCCCTCTGAACGTACAGCCCTCCGCTCACTCCGCAGCAACCCTGACATTATAATCGAACCCGCCGACAAGGGAGGTGCCGTGGTGGTCTGGCGCGCTGACCTCTACCGGGCTGAGGCCAGGCGACAACTCTCGGGCACCTCTCCTCCTCCTACTTATCCCTGGACCATGACCCCACAGATGAGCACCAGGCCTTGAACTCAAACACCATTACTGGTTTCATCAGTGTAAATGGGCGATTGCTTGTTGGCCAGCATGGACTCGGTGGGCCGAATGGCCTGTTTCAACGCCGGTAAACAAAAATGATGGAGAAACTCAGCGGGTGCAGCAGCATCTTTGGAGCAAAGGAAATAGGCAACGTTTCGGGAAATAGAAACATAGAAAATAGGTGGAGTAGGCCATTCGGCCCTTCGAGCCTGCACCGCCATTCAATATGATCATGGCTGATCATCCAACTCAGTATCCCATCCCTGCCTTCTCTCCATACCCCCTGATCCCTTTAGCCACATCTAACTCCCTCTTAAATATAGCCAGTGAACTGGCCTCAATTACCTTCTGTGGCAGAGAATTCCACAGATTCACCAATCTCTGTGTAAAAAATGATTTTCTCATCTCGGTCCTAAAAGATTTCCCCCTTATCCTTAAACTGTGACCCCTAGTTCTGGACTTCCCCAACATCGGGAATAATCTTCCTGCATCTAGCCTGTCCAACCCCTTAAGAATTTTGTAAGTTTCTATAAGATCCCCCCTCAATCTTCTAAATTCTAGCAAGTACAAGCCGAGTTTATCCAGTCTTTCTTCATATGAAAGTCCTGCCATCCCAGGAATCAGTCTGGTGAACCTTCTCTGTACTCCCTCTATGGCAAGAATGTCTTTCCTCAGATTAGGAGACCAAAACTGTACGCAATACTCCAGGTGTGGTCTCACCAAGACCCTGTAGGACGAAACGTTGCCTATTTCCTTCGCTCCATAGATGCTGCTGCACCCGCTGAGTTTCTCCAGCATTTTTGTCTACCTTCGATTTTCCAGCATCTGCAGTTCCTTATTAAACACACTGCTTCAACGCTAAAACTTCTCTAAGCTAAAACTAAAAGATCTGCCTCAACTGGACTTATTTCCCAGGCCAGACCTCCAGAGTCTCATTTGTACAGAGAGAGAGAGAGAGAGAGAAAACTGTTATCTGACTGGTGAGATTAACGTACACTGACAATAGTAGACTTGCCCGATGCCAAGTCTCTGTGCTTGAAGCTGGTGAGTCACCCTCCAGTTTTAGCCGCTGCAAACCGCGACTGCTGTAACCTCCCATAGGAGTGGCCATGAGGTTAAACACACAAATTGTCCAACCACACCTTGCAAACTCAGGGAAACATTAAACAGACATCCATTCAGCATGACGCACAGAATGTTCCATCCAGTGAAAACAAAAAACTCATTAAACATTGAAAATAGGTGCAGGAGTAGGCCCATTCAGCCCTTCGAGCCTGCACCGCCATTCGATATGATCATGGCTGATCATCCAACTCAGTATCCCATCCCTGCCTTCTCTCCATACCCCCTGATCCCTTTAGCCACAAGGGCCACATCTAACTCCCTCTTAAATCTAGCCAATGAACTGTGGCCTCAACTACCTTCTGTGGCAGAGAATTCCACAGATTCACCACTCTCTGTGTAAAAAATGATTTTCTCATCTCGGTCCTAAAAGACTTCCCTCTTATCCTTAAACTGTGTGACCCCTTGTTCTGGACTTCCCCAACATCGGGAATAATCTTCCTGCATCTAGCCTGTCCAACCCCTTAAGAATTTTGTAAGTTTCTATAAGATCCCCCCTCAATCTTCTGAATTCTAGCGTGTACAAGCCGAGTCTATCCAGTCTTTCTTCATATGAAAGTCCTGCCATCCCAGGAATCAGTCTGGTGAACCTTCTCTGTACTCCCTCTATGGCAAGAATGTCTTTCCTCAGATTGGGAGACCAAACCTGTTCGCAATACTCCAGGTGTGGTCTCACCAAGACCCTGTACAACTGCAGTAGAACCTCCCTGCTCCTATACTCAAATCCTTTTGCTATGAATGCTAACATACCATTTGCTTTTTTCACTTCGAGCCAGCACTGCCATTCAATGTGATCATGGCTGATTATCCAAAATCAGTGCCCCATTCCTGCTTTCTCCCCATATCCCTTGATTCCGTTAGCCCTAAGAGCTCTTTCTAGCTCTCTCTTGAAAACGTCCAGTGAATTGGCCTCCACTGCCTTCTGTGGCAGGGAATTCCACAGATTCACAACTAACTCTCTGGGTGAAAAAGCTTTTCCTCATCTCAGTCCTAAATGGCCAACCCCTTATTCTTAACTGTGACCACTGGTTCTGGACTCCCCCAACATCGAGAACATTTTTCCGCCACGTAGACTGTCCAATCCCTTAAGAATTTTATATGTTTCTATTCTATAAGATGCCCTCTCGTCCTTCTAAATACCAGTGAATAATCTTCCAGTGAAGAGGGTACAATTAATGGTTTAAAACAAAACAGGCGGTATAGTGGTGCAGCGGGTGGAGCTGCTACCGCACAGCACCAGAGACCCGGGTACGATCCTAACCTCTGGTGCTGTGAGTGTGTGGAGTTCGCACGCCTTCCCTGTAACCGCGTGAGTTTCCACGCAGAGGGTAGTCCATGTATAGAACGAGCTTCCAGGGGAAGCTGTAGAAACTAATACAATTCTGATTTTCAAAAGACATTTGGACATATATATGGGTAGGAAGGGGTTAGTGGACTATGGGCCGAATGGAGAAGACCCAGAAGCTAATTAACCTACAAACCTGCACGTCTTTGGGATGTGGGAGGAAACCTGGAGCACCTGGAGAAAACCCACTTGGTTACGTGGAGAACGTACAAACTCCGTACCAACAGAACCTGTAGTCAGGATCTAAGAAGGAACTGCAGATGCTGGAAAATCGAAGGTACACAAAAATGCTGGAGAAACTCAGCGGGTGCAGCAGCATCTATGGAGCAAAGGAAATAGGCAACGTTTCGGGTCTGAAGATGGGTTTCCGCCTGAAACGTTGCCTATTTCCTTCGCTCCATAGATGCTGCTGCACCTGCTGAGTTTCTCCAGCATTTTTGTGTACCTAGTCAGGATCAAACCCGGGTCTCTGGCGCTGTAAGGCAGCAGCTCTACCGCCCTTAGCAGCTCTACAGCCCTTAGCTCCAAGACTCTAGATCCAGGTTGCAAATGGTCAAACCGAGAGTAAATCTGGCTTTAGTCCAAATGTCAGCTTCCTCTGTGTTTATAGTTTGAACTGGGATCCAGTCCACGCATGGATTAGCAGTGGATTGCTTGGAACATAGGCGGAGAACAAATGAATCAGAGCAAGGGGCAACGTCTCTCATCTCTGCCCGAGTGACAACTCCTTGCGATAAAACACATACCATTGAGGTGCTCCCAGGGAAAGGAACAACAACACTCATTCAGAGCTTGACACGGAACGAGAAAATGGTGGAATGCATCACAACTTAGTTTGGTAGTTGTACTGTCCAAGGCTGCAAGAGATCGCAGATAGTTGTGGATGCTGCCTCGCCCAACGCACAAATCAGCCTCCCCTGCCTCCGCACCCCCCCCCCCCTGGGTCTGAAGAAGGGTCCCGAACCAAAACGTCACCCATTCCTTCTCTCCAGAGATGCTGCCTGTCCCGTTGAGTTTCTCCAGCTGTTTGTGTCTATCTTTGCTTTGAACCAGCATCTGCAGTTCTTTCCCTTCCGCAATAAAGGACCCACTTTCACCCCAGTCGTTCCTTCTTCTCTCCTCTCTCCCATTAGGCAGAAGACGCAACAGTTTGAAATCAGGTACCACCAGGAGAGGGGGTTTGATGAGCAGATGGGTGGGGTAAAAGTGACAAAGACGAGAGGTGAAACGGAGACAAAAAGGTGTCAGGTAGGTAGGTGGAGGGAGACAGGGGAGGTCAAATAGGTGGGAGGAGGTGGGGTTGGGGGAAAGAGTGGGGGGATAAAAGGGAAATTTAGGATGGGTTAATTGAAATGATTGACTTGGAGTGGATGTGGAGAGGATGTTTCCACTTGTGAGAGGGCCTCGGATAACAGGTCACAGCCTCAGAATTAAAGAACGTTCTTTTAGGAAGGAGATGAGGAGGAATTTCTTCAGTCAGAGGGTGGTGAATCTGTGGAATTCTTTGCCACAGAAGGCTGGATATTTTTAAGGCAGAGATAGATAGATCATCCTCCTTTTTCCTTTGCTTCCCCTCGCCCCCACCCCTCATCAGTCTGAAGAAGGGTTTCAGCCCGAAACGTTGCCTATTTCCTTCGCTCCATAGATGCTGCTGCACCCGCTGAGTTTCTCCAGCATTTTTGTCTACCTTAGAAAGATTCTTGATTGGTACGGGTGTCAGGGGTTACGGGGAGAAGGCAGGAGAATGGGGTGAGGAGGGAGAGATAGACCAGCCATGATTGAATGGCGGAGTGGACTTGATGGGCCGAATGGCCTAAATTCTGCTCCTATCACTTATGACCTTATGACTCAGGGATGGGAGTTGAGGTCGATTATCTGTTACATCTGTCTCAACCCGATGTTTCTGCTCGTTGCAACAGCAGCATTCGTGAAATAACGCAAAAAGTGCACGTAATTTTCATCAGCTACTGACATTTACAAAATAATTCATTCCTTCCTCATAATTAAAAATATGAAACGGGGAAAGATTCTACGCTAACCACACTCAATTTACATATCTCTAAAATGACACACTGCATAGCTCTCTTCATAATCCTACTCTATAAACCAGTCAAACCAGTTTTTAATCTATTTCTATCTCCCCAAAATGACTCATCTCATCTGAAGGCATTGATGGCACAGATGGAGGATTGTCAAACCAGGACCTTACCACTGCTCTGAGGATTTCCATTCATTAACAAGCGAAACAATATTCATGTGATTCCCTTTATCGTGTGTCTGTACACTGTGGACGGCTCGATTGTAATCATGTATTGTCTTTGCGTTGACTGATTAGCGCGCAACAAAAGCCTTTCACCGTACCTCGGTCCGCATGGCAAGAAACTAAACTATGCATTGCATTTCCTTCGTTCTTTCCCTGTCACCAAAAACTGGTGATATCTATATTACTAAAAGTCTGATCTTGACCGTTTTTGGCCCTTTTGGATACTGAGTTGGATGATCAGCCATGATCATATCGAATGGCCTACTCCTACACCTATTTTCTATGTTTCTATGTTTCTATGAATGGGTGACGTTTTGTGTCGAGACCCTTCTTCAGACTGGGTCTCGACCCGAGACGTCACCATTTCCTTCTCCCCAGAGATGCTGCCAGCCTCGCTGAGTTACTCCAGCATTCTGTGCCTATCCGGTATCCTCCCACACTACAAAGACGTACAGCTTTGTGGGCTAAATTAGCCTGGTATAAATGTAAATTGTCCCGAGTCTATGTAGGATAGTGTTAATGTGCGGGGATCGCTGGTCGGCACGGACTCGGTGGGCCGAAGGGCCTGTTTCCGCGCTGTATCTCTAAACTAAACTTCTAACACTGCTTCAGTGTCGGCTAATGCCGACATTTCCTCATTGACTTAAGCTCCAGGCTCCATATCTTCCTGTGTGACAAACGCCTATGAGAAATATTCATTGAAGACTTTGTTCAAATCTCTGGTATTTAGCCCATTATTTAATCTCCCGACATTCTCATCAACTTCCTCCCTCCCCTGGAACAAGATTATCCATGAGCTTTGAGCAGCGAGCCACTAATCTATTTTTCACCACATCAAAGTTAAACACTTGAACACTCTGTTCCAAAATACCTCTTAGACACTTGGCCCGTCCTTTGCAATATCTCTCTTTCGCTGGAACCCACCAATCAAACAACATATGTAGGCGGAGGCATGACCTTTAAGACGCCAAGAATGCAAATGCTCCATTCTGTACTAGGTTTATTTTTCAGCTGCACTGCCCGATGCACGGAGTGACGACCATGCATGGCAACGTTTGCCAGGACAGCACGCAAAGGTTTCTCTCCATCTTAGCACACACAGCGATGAGCAGCCCTCAGCAATACTAGGCAACCCAGGAATATTCGCTTCCTCAATCGCTACATTCATTTTTCGCATTGCTAAACTTGGCGTGGGTCCAAGCATGTCTTGCATTCGTACCGGGCAGGTAATAAGGTGGAGGTGACCCTCCCCTCCCCCCCCCCCAGCACTAAAGAAAAAGATCCAACGTGCCAGACTAACTCAGCAGGTCAGGCAGCATCTTTGGAGAACGTGGGTAGGTGACGTTGTCAGATCGGGTTGATTGGAGGAAGATTGGAGGAAAGAGAGCTGGGACAGGGGTGGGGGCAGGACAAAGCAAGTTCTCCAGGGATGCTGCCTGGCCCGCTGAGTTACTCCAGCACTTTGCGTCTTTCCTGGGTAAACCGGCATCTGCAGTTCCTCGTTTCTACCTTGTGAAACTCAACGGAATGTCAAGACAAAAGTGCTGGAGAAACTCAGCGGGTGCAGCAGCATCTATGGATAGAAAAGATTCCTATTAAATCTTTCCCCCCCCCCACCTGAAACCTATATCCTCTGGTCCTCGATTCACCGACTCAGGACAAGAGACTCTGTGCATCTATTCCTCAAGGTTGAATCAATGAGCAAAATGCTTTGATTTTGGAGCTTTTACTTCAGGATGTTCCTCCTGCTCTGGAAGCCCTGGTGCAAATACTTGCCGACCATCCACCCAAACTCCAGCCGACCACCTTAAATCCAATGCCCAAACAGTGTGGCTCACCCCACCTCATTCCTACTTCCTCCCACTCGTCTCCTGGTGCAGGCTGGAACGGCGTTCCCTGAAGCACAGTGGCTTCAAGGGCCAAACTAATGTTCGGCTTTCTGTGTCCAAGATTAATAGCCAAGGTGACCCACGCCACCTCCCACTCTTGGCTCCCTTCCCCGCTATTCTCTGCTGCGTATCACGAATTGATGCAAGAGAGGTTCTTAGAAACAGCAGGTGAGGGGGCAGGTAGAGGAGAGATGCGCAGACAGGCAGAGAGAGACAGACAGAGAGAGGCAGACAGAGAGAGACAGACAGAGAGAGACAGACAGAGAGAGACAGACAGAGAGAGACAGACAGAGAGACAGACAGAGAGAGGCAGAGAGAGAGAGACAGACAGAGAGAGACAGACAGAGAGAGACAGACAGAGAGAGACAGGCAGAGAGAGACAGACAGAGAGAGACAGGCAGAGAGAGACAGACAGAGAGAGACAGACAGAGAGAGACAGACAGAGAGACAGACAGAGAGAGGCAGAGAGAGAGAGACAGACAGAGAGAGGCAGACAGAGAGAGACAGACAGAGAGAGGCAGAGAGAGAGAGACAGACAGAGAGAGGCAGACAGAGAGAGACAGACAGAGAGAGGCAGGCAGAGAGAGACAGACAGAGAGAGGCAGGCAGAGAGAGACAGACAGAGAGAGGCAGACAGAGAGAGACAGACAGAGAGAGGCAGACAGAGAGAGACAGACAGAGAGAGACAGACAGAGAGAGACAGACAGAGAGAGACAGAGAGAGGCAGAGAGAGAGAGGCAGACAGAGAGAGACAGACAGAGAGAGACAGACAGAGAGAGACAGAGAGAGAGACAGAGAGAGAGAGGCAGACAGAGAGAGACAGAGAGACAGACAGAGAGAGACAGAGAGAGAGACAGAGAGAGAGACAGAGAGAGAGACAGACAGAGGCAGAGAGAGGCAGAGAGAGGCAGAGAGAGGCAGAGAGAGGCAGAGAGAGGCAGAGAGAGGCAGAGAGAGACAGAGAGAGACAGAGAGAGACAGAGAGAGACAGAGAGAGACAGAGAGAGACAGAGAGAGACAGAGAGAGACAGAGAGAGACAGAGAGAGACAGAGAGAGACAGAGAGACAGAGAGACAGAGAGACAGAGAGACAGAGAGACAGAGAGAGAGAGAGAGAGAGAGAGAGAGAGAGAGAGAGAGAGAGAGAGAGAGAGAGAGAGAGACACACACACAGACACAAACACAAATAGACAGGCAGACACACAGACACAGTATGTAGTTGGAGGCTGGATCAACTGCAAGTAATTAAATAAATAATAGATTCCATACCTCCAGATTCCCTCTCCCCTGACTCTCAGACTGAGGAAGGATCTGGACCCGAAAGAGATGGGGAGGAATGTATTTAGTAGGAGGGTGGTGAATCTGTGGGGTTCTTTGCCACAGAGGGCTGTGGAGGCCAAGTCAGTGGATATTTTTAAGGCAGAGATAGACAGATTCTTGATTAGTACGGGTGTCAGGGGTTATGGGGAGAAGGCAGGAGAATGGGGTTAGGAGGGAGCGATTCTCCTGCCTTCGCCCCATGACCCCTGATGCCCGTACTATTCAAGAATCTATCTATCTCTGCCTAAAGAAATATCCACTGACTTGGCCTCCACAGCCTTCTGGGGCCTTTCACTGTTCGGTGAGTTTCAATGAGATCCTCCCCTCATCCTTCAAAATCTCAGTGAGTACCGGCCCAGTGCTGTCAAACGCTCATCATATGTTAACCTAGGCAAATTAAAAAAAGTAAATGAGATTCATTAAGTCCGTGCCCCCCGGCGACTAAGAGTTTCTCTGAAATTACATCCATGCTGGGTGGAAGCATCAATAGTGGCAGAAGCTGGAGATATAAGGACAGGAAAAGCAGCCAGTGCAGAGAGGGTCAAATAACACCATGGGCAAGGAGAAAGCTGTGACGTTTCCAGCGAGAAGCCACCCTTCAAGAAGAAGTGACTGAAGGTCCCAATCCCTCCTTGACAACGAACATGTCGTGTATTTATATTAACGTGAATATGAATGAAACTCGTAAAATATTCCATCGTTCCTTACAGGCAACGTGGGCAGCGGTAGAGTTGCTGCCTCACAGCGCCGGAGACCCGGGTTCGATCCCGACTACGGGCGTTTATCTGTACGTTGTCCCCGTGATCTGCATGGGTTTTCTCCGAGATCTTCGGTTTCCTCCCACACTCCAGAGACGTACAGGTTTGTAGGTTAAATGGCTTGGTCCAAGTGTAAACTGTCCCCAGTGTGTGTAGGATAGTGTTAGTGTGTGCGGGGATCGCTGGTCGGTGCGGACTCCGGTGGGCCGAAGGGCCTGTTTCCGTGCTGTATCTCTAAACTAAACAGAACCGTTCTGGTGGTGTGTTTTTGTTTGAGAATATCCAGGGACTCTTTCAAAGTATCCCAACCACTATTTATCCTTCAAAAATACGAAAAATACACATTTTTCCACTCACTGTTCATGTTCTCGGAGCAGAATTAGGCCATTTGGCCCATCAAGTCTATTCCACCATTCAATCATGGCTGATCTACCTTTCTCTCTCAACCCCATTCTCTTACCTTTCCCCATAATCTTCCGACACCAGAACTAATCAACAATCTCAATGTCCACCTTAAAAAATTAATTGACTTGTTCCCATGTGGCCCTTGTGGCTAAAGGGATCAGGGGGTATGGAGAGGGCAGGTACGGGATACTGAGTTGGATGATCAGCCATGATCATATTGAATGGCGGTGCAGGCTCAAAGGGCCGAATGGCCTACTCCTGCACCTATTTTCTATGTTTCACAATGAATTCCTCAGATCACCGGGGGAGAACCTGCAAACTGCGTACAGACAGCACCCGTGGTCGGGATCAAACCCGGGTCTCCGGCGTAGGAAACCTGTACGGAAACCTCTGGAGACTTTGCGCCCCACCCAAGGTTTCCGTGCGGTTCCCGGAGGTTTTTGTCAGTCTCCCTACCTGCTTCCACTACCTGCAACCTCCGGCAACCACCTGCAACCTCCGGGAACCGCACGGGAACCTTGGGTGGGGGCGCAAAGTCTCCAGATGTTTCCGTTCAGGTTTCCTAAGTGGGACAGGGGCATAAGGCAGCAACTCTACCGCTGCGCCACCGTTGATATTCATATTGCAGGGTTGGTGAACATATTCAAATCCATTTTTGTCGAGCTGACTTGCTAGTTAGTTCTAAAAGTATTTCATTCTAATAAAAACTGAAGATAGCTCATGCCTCACAGAAGGGCCGACAGATTTCTTGTTGAATTATGTGCTGGGATAATTTTTGTTCAACCAATTATCGGGTAATTATCACAAATTATAAAACCTGGAGTGAGTTGCCTGCAGATATGAAGCATGTGCAAGGTTTAATTCTATAACTGAAGATGGTTATGGAAATATGATGAAACAGTGGGGAAGTCCATTCATAAACGTAGGTGTTACATTGAGCATTCGTCAGAAACAAATGCCATCTGGTGCAAGTTGTTGGCAATGAGTTTCCATGCATTTAACACAAACTATTTCACCATATGTTTGGTGATTTTGGAAGACTATTTTTTTTTGTGGCTAATACACAAAGGAACTCAAAGTGCTGGAGTAACTGTGCGGTATGGTGGTGCAGCGGTAGAGTTGCTGCCTCACAGCGCCAGAGACCCGGGTTCGATCCTGACAACGGGTGCTGTCTGTACGGAGTTTGCACGTTCTTCCCGTGACTGCGTGGGTTTTCTTCGAGATGTTCAGCTTCCTCCCACGCACCAAAGACGTGCAGGGTTTTAGGTTAACTGACTTGGTGTAAATGTAAAATAGTCCCTGGCGCATGTAAGATCGTGTCAATGTGCGGGGATCGCTGGTCGGCGCGGACCTGTTTCTGCACACTGTATCTCCAAACTCAACACCAACTCAGCTGGTCAGGCAGCATCTCTGGAGAAAATGGATATATATGGGTGACATTTCTCCCGAATGAGTGTGGTGGGAGGCAGGTGAATGTCGGAAGAGAGGGGAAGCAGGACAAAGATACGAGGTGGACACAGGTGAGGGAGGTGGTTGGAAGGTCAGAGATAAAAACAGGTGGTGTGAGACAGGAGGGAAGATTTGAGAATTGCAAAGCCTAGGGGGGGAAAGTATCCAGGGGGGGGGGGGGGGGGAGATAAACAGGGGAGCTGAAGACCTCAGGTAGACAAAAATGCTGGAGAAACTCAGCGGGTGAGGCAGCATCTATGGAGCGAAGGAAATAGGCAACGTTTCGTCCCGAAACGTTGCCTATTTCCTTCGCTCCATAGATGCTACCTATGAGTTTCTCCAGCATTTTTGTCTACCTTCGATTTTTCCAGCATCTGCAATTCCTTCTTAAACGAGTTCTCTTTCCTGTTTGGCCCATCACCTTGATCTGCAACACAAGGTCCGAGAGAAATCCGGCCCTACCTCCGCGGAGTTAGGGCAGTTTCTAATTATGGACGATCGCAGGGCATGGAAAAACCTGATACGGTAAAGGTTTACTGAAAGCAACATCCTGGTTGAGAGGGTTAAACGACAAAGAGCAGAGGCACTGTAATTTGAACACGGATGCTTGTAATAATGAGAGGTTGGGGGTGAGTTGGCAAAACTATTTATAGACGAGGACATAAGTTCAAGATCAACACTTGAGAGAACAATATCATGATTGTTTTCAGAATCTTTTTTTTTTGAGTCATAAAACAGGAGTATTCTGAGGCTAATCGGCCCCTCTAGTCTGTACTATACGGTGGAACGGACTTGACAGGGACTTAAATTGTTGAAATTCTTTGCAGCCCCGATTCTGTTTGGCTTTTTTTTTCTAATCAGTTTTTTCCTTTTTTCTCTTTTCTTTCAACAAGGGGTCACAGTTTAAGGATAAGGGGGAAGTCTTTTAGGACCGAGATGAGGAAAACATTTTTCACACAGAGAGTGGTGAATCTCTGGAATTCTCTGCCACAGAAGGTAGTTGAGGCCACAGTTCATTGGCTATATTTAAGAGGGAGTTAGATGTGGCCCTTGTGGCTAAAGGTATCAGGGGGTATGGAGGGAAGGCAGGGATGGGATACTGAGTTGGATGATCAGCCATGATCATATTGAATGGCGGTGCAGGCTCGAAGGGCTGAATGGCCTACTCCTGCACATATTTTCTATGTTTCTATAATCAAGGACCAGTCTCACCCTGGTCACTCCCTCTTCCATCAGGCAAGAGGTACAGAAGTGTGTAAACGCACACCTCCAGATTCAGGGACAGTTTCTTCCCCGCTGTAAACAAGCAACCAAACCGTCCTCTCACCAACGAGAGAGTGGTCCTGATCTACCATCTACCTCACTGGAGACCTTCGGACTATCTTTACTATCTACCGGACTTTACTTTGCACTAAACATTGTCCCCATTATTCATTATCTGTACATCGTGGCTGGCTTGACTGTGATTCATGTATTGAATTAATGTATCGAAACCCTTACACCCCCATAATTTATCACCGTCCAGCAGGGGGCAGCACAGTGGCGCAGCGGTAGAGTTGCTGCCTCACAGCGCCAGAGTCCCAAGTTCGATCCTGACCACAGGTGCTGTCTGTACGGAGTTTGCACGTGCTGCGAGGGTTCTCCGGTTTCCACCAACAGCGTGCAGGTTTGTAGGTTCATTGGCTTCTGCTAAGTGTGCCTCGTGTGTAGGATCGAACTAGTGTACGGGGTGATTGCGGGTCGGCCCAGACTCGGCGGGCCGAAGGGACTGCATCTCTAAATTCTAAACTAAACTCTATAGCTGACGACTGGATAGCATTTTCACTGTAGACAGACACACATAGCTGGAGTAACTCAGCAGGTGTACAATTTTGGTCGCCCAATTATAGGAAGGATGTCAACAAAATAGAGAGAGTACAGAGGAGATTTACTAGAATGTTGCCTGGGTTTCAGCAACTAAGTTACAGAGAAAGGTTGAACAAGTTAGGTCTTTATTCCCTGGAGCGCAGAAGGTTAAGGGGGGACTTGATAGAGGTCTTTAAAATGATGAGAGGGATAGACAGAGTTGACGTGGATAAGCTTTTCCCACTGAGAGTAGGGAAGATTCAAACAAGAGGACATGACTTGAGAATTAAGGGACAGAAGTTTAGGGGTAACATGAGGGGGAACTTCTTTACTCAGAGAGTGGTGGCTGTGTGGAATGACCTTCCAGTGGAAGTGGTGGAGGCAGGTTCGATTTTATCATTTAAAAATAAATTGGATAGGTATATGGATGGGAAAAGAATGGAGGGTTATGGTCTGAGTGCAGGTAGATGGGACTAGGGGAGAATACGTGTTCGGCACGGACTTGTAGAGCCGAGATGACCTGTTTCCGTGCTGTAATTGTTAGATGGTTATATGGTTATATAGGTCAGACTGGAGACAAGGAAGAGGCGACGTTTTGGGTCGAGACCCTACCTTGGTACACGTGATAATAATAAATAAAACTAAACAAGACAGTGTTAAATCCGCCCTTTGCATTTCATTGCTATTGCATCAATTCAACCTTAATCTGTCCTTTCCATGGACACACTTAACGCAGTGGCTTCCACAGCTGTGCTGCTCTGCCTCGGGGCAATCCTAGAACACTCTCGCCTGACAGCACTGATGGTCACTTGGGCTGCTTACACGCCAGCAGTATGAATATCGATTTGTCTAACTTCAAGTTAGAGAAAATGTTCCCAATGTTGGGCGAGTCCAGAACCAGGGGCCACAGTCTTAGAATAAAGGGGAGGCCATTTAAGACTGAGGTGAGAAAAAACTTTTTCACCCAGAGAGTTGTGAATTTGTGGAATTCCCTGCCACAGAGGGCAGTGGAGGCCAAATCACTGGATGGATTTAAGAGAGAGTTAGATAGAGCTCTAGGGGTTAGTGGAATCAAGGGATATGGGGAGAAGGCAGGCACGGGTTATTGATTGGGGACGATCAGCCATGATCACAATGAATGGCAGTGCTGGCTCGAAGGGCCGAATGCCTCCTGCTGCACCTATTTTCTATGTTTCTAAGTAACCCTTGCATCCCCCCCTCTCTCCATCCCTCCCCCCTCCGTCGTTGTTCCAGTTTCAAAGCCGTCTTGTTCAGTCTCATTGTCTGTAACTCGTTTTCAACCAGCCCACAGCTAACAATGGCCTGTTTCCTTTATCAATCGTCACTTGTCATTCATTTGTTCTATAATAATAATAATAATGGATGGGATTTATATAGCGCCTTTCTAATACTCAAGGCGCGTTACATCACATTATTCATTCACTCCTCAGTCACACTAGGTGGTGGTAAGCTACTTCTGTAGCCACAGCAGCCCTGGGGCAGACTGACGGAAGCGTGGCTGCCAATCTGCACCTACGGCCCCTCCGACCACCACCAATCACTCACACACATTCACACACAGGCAAAGGTGGGTGAAGTGTCTTGCCCAAGGACGCAACGACAGTATGCACTCCAAGCGGGATTCGAACCGGCTACCTTCCGGTTGCCTTATATCGCCTTCAATATCCCTCGTTTCCCTTTCCCCCGACTCTCAGTCTGAAGAAGGGTCTCGACCCAAAACGTCACCCATTCCTTCTCTCCAGAGATGCTGCCTGCCCCGCTGAGTTACTCCAGCCTTTTGTGTCCGTCTTCGGTTTAAACCAGCATCTGCAGTTCCTTCCGACACAGCCCTGATGGCTTGTTGACTACTTAAGACCATCAAAGGCCTTTTTAAACTGAGAGTCAGAGACATTCACAAAAGTTCAAATAGAACTTTAACAAAAATAAGAAAATAAAATAATTTTAAAAATATCATAAACTACGAATAATAATTTCAAAACAATTAGTTGCTGGAAGCAAAAGTAAACAAACCGCTTTCCTCATCTTACCACTTGGGGCGAGCTATTTAATGCAAATGAATGGGTTCACTGTACTTAAGGCAATGCTGGCTGATTTAAACCCGAGGGGCCAGATGTGAAGTGCATCCAGTCCCAGAGCTCAGCACATTAGTCGTACACCACTGGGCTGAGAGATCAGGTGCACAGGAATGTAACCTCATGCTTCTCACTATGTTTCAAGGTACAGACACAAGGTGTAGTCCAAAGATGACCAAGCGCTCTGTGGAACTGACGATAGACACAAAAAGCTGGAGTAACTCAGCGCGTCAGGCAGCGTCTCTGGAGAAAAGGAATAGGTGACGTTTCGGGTTGAGACCCTTCTTCATCCAGTCTGTAGAAGGGCCTCGACCTGAAAAGTCACGCATTCCTTCTCTCCAGAGATGCTGCCTGACCCGCTGATTTACTCCAGCTTTCTGTGTCTGTTTAATGGAGTTATTTGTTTCATATGAGAATATGCTAAGAAGGGTTTCGGCCCGAAACGTTGCCTTTCTCCTTCACTGCATAGATGCTGCTGCACCCGCTGAGTTTCTCCAGCATTTTTGTCTACCATCTTATTTACACAACTGTTCTGTGACAGTAATCTAATAAATGTAATCGAATAAATGTATAAAAAGTCTTAAACATAATGCATAACTGTATCCTTTGGGCTTATTCTTGACTCACCCATTTTGTTCCCAGGATCTGTAGAACTTTTGCCAAAGATCCTACTCTCCGGGTGTTTTTAAGAACCCACTCCTCGGGAGTCCGGAATACCTCGACTCACATTCCCGAATGTCAGCTCTCCCATAGCTATCGACCGGTCTACCCAACCCTTCCCCGAGGCAAGAGAAGAGATATATTTACCCAATGTCTTGCATTTGTTCCGCCGCCATCTTCTGCCCATTGAGCACGATTGCCAATCTTTCAGAGTCAGCATCCTATAAAAACAAAGATACCTTTCAGTAAATAGGTGTTAAAACCGAGACACACGTTAAGGGCCTGTCCCACCCACTTAGGCGACTCTTTAAGCTCTAACCCAACTATAGTTACCCAACCAGATGCAACTAAATTTAAAGTTGCTCTTTCTTCCCAATAACCCTTTCTGGCTTAAGCCCTCCCTTCACCACCTCCAGTTTAAATTCCATTTGGAATATTTTGGAGGACCAAGAAACCAAGACTGCCAGGGACTAATGGAATTCACACACGACACCTTCGACATCAAAAAGACCTCCAAAGATGCTGCCTGGCAGGTGTAGGAAGGAACTGCAGATGCAGGACAAGGGGTCACAGCTTAAGGATAAGGGGGAAATCCTTTAAAACCGAGATGAGAAGAACTTTTTTCACACAGAGAGTGGTGAATCTCTGGAACTCCCTGCCACAGAGGGTAGTCGAGGCCACAGTTCATTGGCTATATTTAAGAGGGAGTTAGATGTGGCCCTTGTGGCTAAGGGGATCAGAGGGTATGGAGAGAAGGCAGGTACGGGATACTGAGTTGGATGATCAGCCATGATCATATTGAATGGCGGTGCAGGCTCGAAGGGCCGAATGGCCTACTCCTGCACCTAATTTCTATGTTTCTATGTTTCTATGCTGGTTGACACTGAAGATAGATACCAAATGCTGCTGTAACTCAGTGGGACAGGCAGCATGTTTGGAGAAGATGAATCTGTGACGTTTTGGGTTGAGACCCTTCTTCAGACTGAGAAAGGGAAACGAGAGATATAAATGGCGATGTAGATAGATATAGAGCCAATGAATAAAATATA